>NC_047118.1:78960710-79048692 GCF_902500255.1 Thalassophryne amazonica
TGAAGGCTTTTTAGGGAACTTTTAGGACAACCTGATAATAATGAATTACAATAGTCCAGCCTAGAGGAAATAAATGCATGAATTAGTTTTTCAGCATCACTCTGAGACAAGACCTTTCTGATTTTAGAGATATTGCGTAAATGCAAAAAAGCAGTCCTACATATTTGTTTAATATGCGCTTTGAATGACATATCCTGATCAGAAAGCCACCAAGACACTCAGACAACCCAGAAGAGGGTACAGGCTGCAGTGGCTGTGATTGAAGAAATTGTGCACAGCGCAAGTTTTGCATTTTACATCACTACTTATGCAGCTTTATGATGATGTGGTACAGAGAAGGGCTTTCTTATAAAACCCCCCCCCCGAAGTTCAGCCACAATTTGCCAGAAGGTGTAACGTTAAATCAGACGAGAATTTCACTCAGCACAAATATTGCAGTAGAGACATCTTGGATGATCTGTTAGGACGTTTCACTGCATAACAAGCTGTATTATTCCAGGCGTTTAATAAATTATTCCATACAAAACTGACACAGCCTCCACACCAGCTAGCAGCCACATCAGGCGGATTCTGACTTGCAACCGGACGGCATAAGAGGCGGAGACACTCGGCTCAGCTGCTGTCACTCAAAACAACCACACCCCAAATTTACAGAACGTTGTCTGAGAACATATTAAATGAAGAAGTTAGAAAAAAATTCACCCCCCACACAGTTGTCACAGAGAAGGAAACTATATAGAGAACAAAACCTAATTTGGACATTTTAACATGGACTCCTATGAGAATGTGCTCTGTTTTGGAGGCAGCCTCAAACACTCAGTCAAGGACCTGCAACTCTCTCTGGACTTCTGAGAGGGCTTCATCTGCTGCCATCAAAGTTTACGGCTTGTTGAAACCACATTCTTCGATAAACAAACCGGGCAGCATCCCGGTCATGTTGGTATATCGTACAATGTAGAAATACTGGTGACAGACCTCGGGTTGTTTCCCACAGTAATTAAACCAGTAAATACAGTTGATGATTAAATAGATTAAAGGATTGTTGATTAGAAGCAATTGATCACCTGCTAGTTGATGTATTATTTTAAGTGCAAATATGAGCTCCCCTGATCACAGTAAATCAATATAATTTTATTTCTGTGATGAACTGTCAGTCAGTGTCAGCGTCCACTTGTGACTTTTTTCTCAGTGTTCTTCTTTTCTTTTTTCTTCTTGACAGTGTGTGAAATTCTTGCTCGCTCTATGGTCACTTTAGTCATTATTGCTAAAATAAATTTTTCTCAATATAACCCACAATGCATCAGGGAACATGCCATCCTTCAGGACAGACGTCTCACTCTTATCAGCTTTTAGGAAACCAGCTGGAGGGAGTTTGCAACCAAACTGTCTTGGGGTGGAGCCAGAACACTTTAAATAGCTTTTTACTGCACAGCAAACTAAACATTTTATTACAGTAAAACTCACCTAAAACCATAATTTTATAAACTGGATATTCGCACTGACCGGAGAAAAGCAACAGTCCCAATGTTTTTGTATGGGTTTCCATGTAATAAACGTGTATAGCAGATTTAGATTATAACGGACAAACTTCATTGGAGTTTCTGTAGTAACATTTCAGTTTAAAAATATTTTAAGTTGTCTGCCATTAAAAAAGAATTGAGTTGTAAATAATCCAGTTCATATTTAGTATTTATTACTAAATAACTATGTGGAAATTCATGGAATTGGCTTATTTAAATCGGCCTGTTCTCTTTATGAAATCTGTCCTGTAGGGGGCGCATGGTTCAGCTGACCCCTCCCATCACATTAAACCACATGCATGACGTTTGTGGAGAAAACATTTTATCAGAGCCCTGCCAACAAAATAGTTTTCATTTCCCTGATGCCAGAGGAAATGAGGGGAGGAGCCAGTGCCAGGCCACACCCACTCTCAGCTCATCAAATCAGAATGTTGGTCACAAAGTTACTCTGGTTTTAAACAGTATAAGTTCTCAGGGTGTTGTCACTCATCTGTCATGAAGGTGATAACCAGTGTAGCCTGCAGGGGGTGCTGATGTGGACTATTTGTTTTTCAGCTTGACCTACAAACAGCCCAGCATTCTGAGTGGGTGAGTCATACTTTCCTGCAGGTGGCGCTGTGATTGGTGTTTATTTGATGTAGTGTGTTTTTCCTTGTAGTCGTACAGATGTGGTGACGGTCACGCCATGGTTGGCTCCTGTGGTGTGGGAGGGAACCTTTTACCCAGATCTGCTGGACAGCATCTACAAACCCCAAAACCTGACGGTGGCCGCCACGGTCTTCGCTGTGGGGAAGTATGTATCTCTTCTTCACGTCTTTTCAATTGTCAATAACATTGATTATATCTTAAGGAACCTTGAACAGACTCCAGATGAATCCATCCCATGAATGAATCCAGATTGGGATGATCACTGCAGGAATTATGGTTTTGTGGGTGTGGTTCCATTCTATTTTTTTAAATGGGCTGAGAGACTTCCCAGAGTGTATTTCCCACCATGCTTTGGGTCATTGGTCATAAGTCTAGAATAATTTGTCTGAACATAATCATGTGAGTCTAAAGGCATCCAAATTCTTCAGAGAAATCATCAGTAAAAAGGTTTTTGGATCAGGGTTTTTTGTTTTGTTTTTGTTTTTTTTTTTGTTTTTTTTTTGTCTTGTTCCTGGTCTAATTCATTTTATGTTGTATTTTCAGTTCAGGATGTTTCTTGATCTGTTCTTGAGGATTTTCTTTCAAAGGTTTACTTTGCCATAGATATGGTTCCGCCCTGCAGGGTCTTTGTAAAGGTTGAATAATGAGGATAGTCATCTAGTTCCACTTGGTTCTTTTAAAACGGGGACCAGACACAGCTTTCAGTTTCTTGTTCTTTGTTGTCTAACATGGTGAAGTTGCAGGTCAGCAGTGTCACTTTAATTTGAAGACAATTTAAAAAATAATGTTCAGTGTCTTTAATCTTCTGTTGGTTTGTTATTACAGAATCCTTCCAGTAGGTGGTGGTGTTTCTTAGCAGGAATAAGTCTCATCTTTTGTTCTCCTGTACAGGTACACCATGTTCCTGAAAGACTTCCTGGAAACTGCGGAGCAGCACTTTTTTGTTGGTTTCAATGTGCACATCTATGTGTTCACCGATCGGCCTGAAGAAGTGCCCAAAGTAGAAATGGCTGCAGGCAGAAGGGTAAATAAAGTGATGGACCACGACACATGCACCATATCTCAGGATCCTCAGGAAACCCAAGTGTCCGGAGGAACTGTAATCCTGGTTCATATAAAAATTGGAAAAGATGCTGTGCACAGTTACAATATTGTAGTACTATGAAATAAACAGTATACTGACATCACAACACAGCAGGTCCCCATAAATGTTCCTCCACATTGCAGCTTTTGACACTCTACAGAACCTTCTTAGGTCCTTCTTAGCTTTCGGGGCAGTTTGCGCTCTTGCACCTGAACATACATGTCAACCCCTTTCAGGGTCCACCTGTATAACCAAGTGATAAAATCCATAAAATCAACAGAAAATCCTTATAACCTCCTAAATCGCACCAAAATCAGTTTTATTACAGTACACACAACCGCATAGCGGTATCACATAACTGGGGTTTTGTCCATGTATTAACTAACACCAGGGATCTCCATGGGCTCTTCTATGGTGGAAGTCCTCCACAGTTAAATCCTCTTGCTCCACAGTACAATTGCTTGCTGTCAATAAAATCAATGTCTACAAGTACATTGTAGGTATTTTGTACAAACTCAATATATTTCCCGTAAATATAGTGTCACACAGCTGTTCTATTTTTACAGAAACAAGAACTCAGAGTAACAGATCACTGCTCCTAACAATCTTTGGCCCTACCATCTGAGACTGCTCTGCCCTACGCTTGGATATTGGAAAACTATGTGATGGTGAACCAATTCCGATTGGATGCTCACATTGCGCACGTCATCACACAGCTTCTATGAGGAGTACAAAAATGGTGGAAGGCTGGCCAAAAGTCCAGAGTTAAGAAAAACAGTAAAAAAAAAAAAAAAAAAAACATTTTACAACAGAAAATCCTGAATATCCGTAAGACTTTATTTGTACGTCCGTATGACTCTGAAAAATCGGTACCATTTACGGAAAATCCGTATAGGTTGACATGTATGCCTGAAATCCTTCAGTCGATCCTGGATGCGCTTCAGCCTCGTCTCCTTGTTGCAGTGCAGTGCACGTTCCCACGCCGGTGTCGGCTGTTTTCACGGTTGGCTTTGATGCAGGAGCTGAGGTTCCCACATCGATCACTCCTCTTTCCCTGAGATCTGTGGTAGCTTCATGTATGTCCTTGTAGATTACCGGGCCGATGCTGAGGTGGACACATAGCCACGCGGGATGAAGAGTTTGCAAATGGATTTCTTTTTCTTTCAGCGCTCTTTTTATTGGGGTGTAGGCTTTTCTTTTGGCCAAAGTGTCGCTCTTATAATCCCGTTCACAGAAGATGAGTCCCCCGCTGTGCTGGATCTTTTTTCACTTCAGGCGGACCGAAACATGAGTTCTTCAGTCTTGAACTCAAGATTATTACCGATCTGTGGCTGGTGCCCTGCAGAGGTTTTGGCCCGAGCGAGCGGTGGCATCGATGTATTCCGAAACCTGTGTCGGGGAGAGCGAGTTCAGTTTCTGTAAATCCCTCCATGAAACGTGATGTTGTCTCCTTCTGCTCCTTCTAATATTACGTGGATGCAGATGTTATTTCTCCATGAACACACCTCAAGATCTGTGAGTTGTCTGGAGCCGTTCCTGTAGTTAAATTCAGCACTGAACGTCTCCATGTTGGAAACTGTTTGGTCTCCACAACCTTGTTTCCCAGTTCTTTAATGTCCGTGTTAATACTCCTCAGCGTCTGATTCATCTCCTCTCTGGAGTCAGAAAGCTCTCTCTTAATTTCCCCTGTGGCTTCGCTGACATCTTTTCTCACATCGGAGCTCTTTCATTTCAGCAGTGATGGTAACTTTAATAGCCTCTAGGTTAACACGCTGGGTTAGCATGTGCGCTATCTTTGCGCTCGCTTGAGGATAAAACGTCCTCCCCTGTGCTTGACTGTTTCCTGTTGTTCTCCTCATTATCTCCACCATGTCTATTAATTTTACAGCTTTCTGATAATTTTAAGGTCAAATTTAACGGGGGAGTCAGACCCGCTGGGAGGTGGTGATTTATGCAGCCTCTTGCCTCACCGCCATACCTAAAGTCAGTCACATTCTACCTTTAAAACTCTTTAGTGATTCAGAACTCAACTCAAAGAATCAATCAATCAATCAATTTTTTTATATAGCGCCAAATCACAACAAACAGTTGCCCCAAGGCGCTTTATATTGTAAGGCAAGGCCATACAATAATTATGTAAAACCCCAACGGTCAAAACGACCCCCTGTGAGCAAGCACTTGGCTACAGTGGGAAGGAAAACTCCCTTTTAATAGGAAGAAACCTCCAGCAGAACCAGGCTCAGGGAGGGGCAGTCTTCTGCTGGGACTGGTTGGGGCTGAGGGAGAGAACCAGGAAAAAGACATGCTGTGGAGGGCAGCAGAGATCGATCACTAATGATTAAATGCAGAGTGGTGCATACAGAGCAAAAAGAGAAAGAAACAGTGCATCATGGGAACCCCCCAGCAGTCTACGTCTATAGCAGCATAACTAAGGATGGTTCAGGGTCACCTGATCCAGCCCTAACTATAAGCTTTAGCAAAAAGGAAAGTTTTAAGCCTAATCTTAAAAGTAGAGAGGGTGTCTGTCTCCCTGATCTGAATTGGGAGCTGGTTCCACAGGAGAGGAGCCTGAAAGCTGAAGGCTCTGCCTCCCATTCTACTCTTACAAACCCTAGGAACTACAAGTAAGCCTGCAGTCTGAGAGCGAAGCGCTCTATTGGGGTGATATGGTACTACGAGGTCCCTAAGATAAGATGGGACCTGATTATTCAAAACCTTATAAGTAAGAAGAAGAATTTTAAATTCTATTCTAGAATTAACAGGAAGCCAATGAAGAGAGGCCAATATGGGTGAGATATGCTCTCTCCTTCTAGTCCCCGTCAGTACTCTAGCTGCAGCATTTTGAATTAACTGAAGGCTTTTTAGGGAACTTTTAGGACAACCTGATAATAATGAATTACAATAGTCCAGCCTAGAGGAAATAAATGCATGAATTAGTTTTTCAGCATCACTCTGAGACAAGACCTTTCTGATTTTAGAGATATTGCGTAAATGCAAAAAGGCAGTCCTACATATTTGTTTAATATGCGCTTTGAATGGCATATCCTGATCAAAATGACTCCAAGATTTCTCACAGTATTACTAGAGGTCAGGGTAATGCCATCCAGAGTAAGGATCTGGTTAGACACCATGTTTCTAAGATTTGTGGGGCCAAGTACAATAACTTCAGTTTTATCTGAGTTTAAAAGCAGGAAATTAGAGGTCATCCATGTCTTTATGTCTGTAAGACAATCCTGCAGTTTAGCTAATTGGTGTGTGTCCTCTGGCTTCATGGATAGATAAAGCTGGGTATCATCTGCGTAACAATGAAAATTTAAGCAATACCGTCTAATAATACTGCCTAAGGGAAGCATGTATAAAGTGAATAAAATTGGTCCTAGCACAGAACCTTGTGGAACTCCATAATTAACTTTAGTCTGTGAAGAAGATTCCCCATTTACATGAACAAATTGTAATCTATTAGACAAATATGATTCAAACCACCGCAGCGCAGTGCCTTTAATACCTATGGCATGCTCTAATCTCTGTAATAAAATTTTATGGTCAACAGTATCAAAAGCAGCACTGAGGTCTAACAGAACAAGCACAGAGATGAGTCCACTGTCCGAGGCCATAAGAAGATCATTTGTAACCTTCACTAATGCTGTTTCTGTACTATGATGAATTCTAAAAACCTGACTGAAACTCTTCAAATAGACCATTCCTCTGCAGATGATCAGTTAGCTGTTTTACAACTACCCTTTCAAGAATTTTTGAGAGAAAAGGAAGGTTGGAGATTGGCCTATAATTAGCTAAGATAGCTGGGTCAAGTGATGGCTTTTTAAGTAATGGTTTAATTACTGCCACCTTAAAAGCCTGTGGTACATAGCCAACTAACAAAGATAGATTGATCATATTTAAGATCGAAGCATTAAATAATGGTAGGGCTTCCTTGAGCAGCCTGGTAGGAATAGGGTCTAATAAACATGTTGATGGTTTGGATGAAGTAACTAATGAGAATAACTCAGACAGAACAATCGGAGAGAAAGAGTCTAACCAAATACCGGCATCACTGAAAGCAGCCAAAGATAACGATACGTCTTTGGGATGGTTATGAGTAATTTTATCTCTAATAGTTAAAATTTTGTTAGCAAAGAAAGTCATGAAGTCATTACTAGTTAAAGTTAATGGAATACTCAGCTCAATAGAGCTCTGACTCTTTGTCAGCCTGGCTACAGTGCTGAAAAGAAACCTGGGGTTGTTCTTATTTTCTTCAATTAGTGATGAGTAGAAAGATGTCCTAGCTTTACGGAGGGCTTTTTATAGAGCAACAGACTCTTTTTCCAGGCTAAGTGAAGATCTTCTAAATTAGTGAGACGCCATTTCCTCTCCAACTTACGGGTTATCTGCTTTAAGCTACGAGTTTGTGAGTTATACCACGGAGTCAGACACTTCTGATTTAAAGCTCTCTTTTTCAGAGGAGCTACAGCATCCAAAGTTGTCTTCAATGAGGATGTAAAACTATTGACGAGATACTCTATCTCCCTTACAGAGTTTAGGTAGCTACTCTGCACTGTGTTGGTATATGGCATTAGAGAACATAAAGAAGGAATCATATCCTTAAACCTAGTTACAGCGCTTTCTGAAAGACTTCTAGTGTAATGAAACTTATTCCCCACTGCTGGGTAGTCCATCAGAGTAAATGCAAATGTTATTAAGAAATGATCAGACAGAAGGGAGTTTTCAGGGAATACTGTTAAGTCTTCTATTTCCATACCATAAGTCAGAACAGATCTAAGATATGATTAAAGTGGTGGGTGGACTCATTTACTTTTTGAGCAAAGCCAATAGAGTCTAATAATAGATTAAATGCAGTGTTGAGGCTGTCATTCTCAGCATCTGTGTGGATGTTAAAATCGCCCACTATAATTATCTTATCTGAGCTAAGCACTAAGTCAGACAAAAGGTCTGAAAATTCACAGAGAAACTCACAGTAACGACCAGGTGGACGATAGATAATAACAAATAAAACTGGTTTTTGGGACTTCCAATTTGGATGGACAAGACTAAGAGACAAGCTTTCAAATGAATTAAAGCTCTGTCTGGGTTTTGGATTAATTAATAAGCTGGAATGGAAGATTGCTGCTAATCCTCCACCCCGGCCCGTGCTACGAGCATTCTGACAGTTAGTGTGACTCGGGGGTGTTGACTCATTTAAACTAACATATTCATCCTGCTGTAACCAGGTTTCTGTTAGGCAGAATAAATCAATATGTTGATCAATTATTATATAATTTACCAACAGGGACTTAGAAGAGAGAGACCTAATGTTTAATAGACCACATTTAACTGTTTTAGTCTGTGGTGCAGTTGAAGGTGCTATATTATTTTTCTTTTTGAATTTTTATGCTTAAATAGATTTTTGCTGGTTATTGGTAGTCTGGGAGCAGGCACCGTCTCTACGGGGATGGGGTAATGAGGGGATGGCAGGGGGAGAGAAGCTGCAGAGAGGTGTGTAAGACTACAACTCTGCTTCCTGGTCCCAACCCTGGATAGTCACGGTTTGGAGGATTTAAGAAAATTGGCCAGATTTCTAGAAATGAGAGCTGCTCCATCCAAAGTGGGATGGATGCCGTCTCTCCTAACAAGACCAGGTTTTCCCCAGAAGCTTTGCCAATTATCTATGAAGCCCACCTCATTTTTTGGACACCACTCAGACAGCCAGCAATTCAAGGAGAACATGCGGCTAAACATGTCACTCCCGGTCCGATTGGGGAGGGGTCCAGAGAAAACTACAGAGTCCGACATTGTTTTTGCAAAGTTACACACCGATTTAATGTTAATTTTAGTGACCTCCGATTGGCGTAACCGGGTGTCATTACTGCCGACGTGAATTACAATCTTACCAAATTTACGCTTAGCCTTAGCCAGCAGTTTCAAATTTCCTTCAATGTCGCCTGCTCTGGCCCCCGGAAGACAATTGACTATGGTTGCTGGTGTCGCTAACTTCACATTTCTCAAAACCGAGTCGCCAATAACCAGAGTTTGATCCTCGGCGGGTGTGTCGTCGAGTGGGGAAAAACGGTTAGAGATGTGAACGGGTTGGCGGTGTACACGGGGCTTCTGTTTAGGGCTACGCTTCCTCCTCACAGTCACCCAGTCAGCCTGCTTTCCCGGCTGCTCGGGATCTGCCAGGGGGGAACTAACGGCGGCTAAGCTACCTTGGTCCGCAACCGACTACAGGGGCCTTGCTAGCTGTAGAATTTTCCACGGTGCGGAGCCGAGTCTCCAATTCGCCCAGCCTGGCCTCCAAAGCTACGAATAAGCTACACTTATTACAAGTACCATTACTGCTAAAGGAGGCCGAGGAATAACTAAACATTTCACACCCAGAGCAGAAAAGTGTGGGAGAGACAGGAGAAGCCGCCATGCTAAATCGGCTAAGAGCTAGTAGCTACGCTAAGCTAGCGGATTCCTAAAAACACGCAAAGTGAATAATGTGTAAATAATTTAGAGGTGATTCAGCAGAAGGAGTGCTTTAGTTAAGGCACGTAAAGATTACACTGGGAAACAAATCGTAATCTAGATAACTAGACCAATCTAACTGCGCAGATTAAACAGCTAACAGATACAGAAAAACACCGCTGTGCCCAGGAACAGGAAGTGATACAATACCGCAGTGAGAACCAACCACCAGTAAAGGCAAAAGAATCCTGTCTGGATCGTGGATATATGATGCGATAATTCCATTACTAGTTTCCCTGCACTGGCTTTCTGTCCTCTTGAGGGCTAATTTCCAAGTTTTATTTCTGACATGTAAAATACTGATTGCTTATTGGCTGAGTGTTCCCGGGGTGAAAAAGAAGTCAGCAAGTTGTAGAACCTTTGCCCACACTGTTCCAGTTTTATGCAGCGGTTAACATTAGACAAAAAAAAAAAAAAATCAATTTTCAAATCAAGTCATAAAATGTCTTTTGTTTTTGTTTAATTTAATTTCTTTCTTTGTTTTTCATTTTATTTTGCCTCAATTTCCTGTGGTATTTTGGCTCCTGAACCACACACCAGGTTCCATTTTGAGTTTTAGTTGTCCCTGGAGTGGCCTGGAGGGGGGGTCATAAACTCTCTCTCCTGCTTCATGCTACAGATTCTGGCTGTGAGAAGTTTTTTCTTTTTGTTTTGAATTCTTATGTAAACTGTGTTTTATTGTGAAGCTGATTTTGGTCAGTTGAATCATTCTTCTCCATCCTTGTGCAGTTGACGGTGCGTTTGGTGCCCAGTTCCAAACGTTGGCAGGAGATCAGTGCTCGCCGGATGGAGATCATCCAGACGCTGATAGAGGTGGAGCTTCAGGATGTCATGGACTACATCTTCTGTTTGGATGTTGACTCAAAGTTCCGCGGGCGCTGGGGCACAGAGTCGCTGGGTGATCTGGTTGCCATCATTCATCCAGGTGTGTGTAAACATGCATGATGTCACCACTGCTGTTTGTTCATATGAGAAGTTCTGATGATTTTAGTGAGGAGGTTGTCCTTGGATCAGTTTAAAGTTTGGGACCAGATTCTGATCCTGGTCCTCAGGTCGACGTCCTAAAGTTTGGTAATTATGTTCTGATGTTGGTGAAAAGAACTCCTGTGTTTTTCTCTGATAATCTCTTCTGTAAAGGTGGATGCAGTGAGACCACTTACTGAACTGGTCTGAGGGAATCCACAGACACCCAAGCACCTTTGAAATGGGACGATCTAATCGCTGTATTTGACATAAATTGCTGACTGTTGCAGTCTGAGAAGTGTGCAGCCTCTGAATTGGGACACAACCTTAGAGTGCCTACATACTGACAGTGGCGACAAGTCGCAATTTGAAGCTGTATTGTTTCCTCTTTCAATCCATTACACAACATATTTACTGTGTTTATGTATTGCAGCTCCACATTCACACCTGTCTTATGGGAAAAAACATGTTTCAGAGGTACATGACTGTGTTTAACGATCATTTTAGGCTAAACAAGAGTTTGAGCACAAAACTCCACTACTTATTGTAGGGAATTAACACTAGTGGTTAATTTTACCTTGAATAAATCTTGGGGGGGGTCACCACCTATAACTGAAAAATTTTATAACAATATTATATCAGTATTTTTCGTATCAGTCAGCAGGTTTAATTAAATCAGTCTCTTATCTTCCAGTCAGAAGTTCTACAGGTCAAGATCTGATACCTCTGTTCAAGCCACAGACAACCGCATACGTTCAAAACATTTAACTCAGTCAAGGGTTAAACAGAACAGAACATATTACAGTAATGCAATTTTCTGATAAAGTTCGACAGTTATGACAGTTATGTCATGTGAAAATTCGGTAAGGTACGACTTAGTTGCAGGAATTTAAGAATGAATTACGTCCTAGTCAGCAGGGGATTTATTTTGGTGTTTAAAATATTATTGATGACAGGGAAGAGAATTAAATAAAGCCACTTCACTCAGATTTTCACAAAACCGCAGCTTACTTTTGCCGACATGCAGGATGTCTCGCTGAGATCAGATGCTGGCAGCCACCTTCTTCCGCAGGCGATGATCCGTCTGTCTCAACTGCTCCCTTGATGAACCCTGACAGAGTAACTCTGCCGGTCACCGTGCAACCAGTTGTAGCTGGTCACTCAGTTGTTTTGCGGTCAGAGCTTTGTTGATCTTCTGACGGCGTTTCAAATCGCTGCGCGGCTCAGGCTGATCTGGATGGATATATACGGTGAGGAAAATAAGTATTTGAACACCCTGCTGATTTTCAAGTTCTCCCACTTAGAAATCATGGAGGGGTCTGAAATTTTCATCTTAGGTGCATGTCCACTGTGAGAGACACATAAGACTGACATGGTTTGCACATAAGACTGGCATAGCATGTTTCAAGTACACACATATGTCAAAAGGTGGGGGGGACATACCATATTCTGTCCCCCCTGGTTGAAAAGGTGGGGGGATATGGCCCCCCTATCCCCCACCAAATTACGCCCATGAGTTCTGGGATTTTTGTTCACCGTTCTCATTATCATTTTGACCCCATGGGATGACATCTTGTGTGGAGCCCCAGATTGAGGGAGATTATCAATGGTCTTGTATGTCTTCCATTTTCTTACAATTGCTCCCACAGTTGATTTAGTCACACCAACCTGCTTGACTATTGTAGATTTCCTTTTCCCAGCCTGGTGCACATCAGCATTTTTCTTCCTAGTGTCCTTCAACAGCTCTTTGGTCTTGGCCATGGTTGAGTTTTGAGTCTGACTGTTTGAGGCAGTGGATAGGTGGCTTTTATACAGATGAGTTCAAACAGGTGCCATTAATACAGGTAACAGGTGGAGGACAGAAGAGCTTCTTAAAGAAGTTACAGGTCTGTGAGCCAGAAATGCTGCTTATTTGTAGGTGACCAAATACGTCCACCATAATTTACAAATAAATTCTTTAAAAAAATCCTACATTGTGATTTCCTGAATTTTTTTTTTCTCATTTTGTCTCATAGTTGAAGTGTACCTATGATGAAAATTACAGACCTCTCTCATCTTTCTAAGTAGGAGAACAATCAGGGACTGACTAAATACTTTTTTTTACCCCACTGTAATTATAAAACATGAATTTCGTCAATCTGAGGTAAATTTTGGACTGAGAAGCTGCATTGTGGTCCCAAAGATAAGACATGTATTTTGTGGTATGAAATTTTCTTAAGACACTTCTGGGACTTGGGGAAAAGTTTATTCATAGAATCCAACTATTGGCTTTGTGTGTTCCATGTGGAGGGTTTTTCTGACCTCCTTACAAAGAATGTTCTCAGAAGGTCATTTGATTAGTTGTCAGTTTTACTGACCATTCCTTCCTGCGTTGGGCTCAGGAAAACATTTCGTTGACACGTTGACAACCTCTAGACCTTGGGAGTAGACCTGGGACCGACTTTTGAAGAAGAGACTCATGGCCTTAGGTTTAATGCACTTTAAAGTTTTAAAGTTGATCACATGCGTCACACACGCGCGCGCTTACTACAGTCATCGGTGACGGGGGAGTTTCTATTCCAGCAGTCATAGGGCGTGAGGCGGGGTACAACCTGGACAGGATGCCAGTCTGTCACAGGGCCATATATAGATAAACAAACAGATTCACTCCTGCATGCACACCTACAGACAATTTAAAGTTTCCAGTCCACCTAAGCAGCATGTCTTTAGATGTGGGAGGAAGCCGAAGCACCCGGAGGGAACCCAAACAAACACGGGGAGAACATGCAAACTTCACACAGAAAGGCCACAGTTGGGAATCAAGCCTGGTGTCAGCATGCTTCTAGGCCTCCACCATAATCCCCATCCCCAAAAAACAATGAACTATAGGACTTAATGACTACAGACCTGTCACCCTGACCTCTGTGGTGAAGACCTTCGGGCGCCTTGTCCTCACACACTTCAAGGCCATCTCTGACCCACACCTGGATCCCCTGCAGTTTGCCTACAGAGCCAACAGGTTGGTAGATAATGCTGTCAACACATCCTCCAGTATGTGGACTCCCAAGGAACCTAAGCCAGGATTCTGTTTGTGGACTTAATTTCTGCTTTCAGTACAATCATCCCAGCCTTGCTGCAGGACAAGCTCTCTCAGCTTGGTGTGCCCAACTCCACCTGCAGGTGGATCACTGACTTCCTTTCCAACAGGAGGCAGCATGTGAAGCTGGAGGGCACGTCTCCAACACACAGTCCATCAATACCAGATCTCTCCAAGGCTGCATTCTTTCTTCTCTATTCTTCTTCCTGTACGCAAACAGCTGCACCTCTAGTTACCGGTCTGTAAAGCTCCTAAGTTCGTGAATGATACAGCCATCATCAGATTCATCTCTGGAGATGAGTCTGCCTACAGACGGGAGATCAACCACCTGGTGTCCTGGTGCAAACACAAAAACCTGGAGCTCACTGCCCTGAAGACGGTGGAGATCACTGTTGATAGAAAGATCCCAGTCCTGGCCAACCCCATCACCCTGTGTGATTCCAGGCACCATTGTGGAGTCCTTTCATTACCTGGGGATCACCATCACCTAGGACATCAAGTGGGAGCTGAATGTCAGCTCTAACCACGAGCACACAACATAGGATGTACTTTTTGCGGCAGCTAAGGATGTTCAACCTGCCAAAAACAATGATGGTGAACTTCGTCACTGCCATCACTGAGGCCATCATCTCCTCCTCCATCACCACCTGGTACGCTGCAGCCACTGCTAAGGACAGGAGCAGACTGCAGCGTATCATCCACACAGTAGAGAAGGTGATCGACTGCAATCTGCCATCCCTTCAGGACCTGTACACCTCCAGGGCCCTGAGGTGAGCAAGAAAGATTGTGGCCATTCTCTCACACCCAGGACATGAGTTTTTTCTCATCCTTCCCTCTGGCAGGCAGCTGAGGTCCATCAGGTCTAAAACCTCCAGACACAAAAACAACTTCTTTCCATCCACAGCTAGACTTATAAATAATGCCAGAGACCCCCATTTACCCTCACTCACCCACCTCCCACTTCCACAAGGTACAGATTGATCATCCCTGCACTGAAAGGGACTGTACATCTGCATGCCTTTGCACAGCCCCATTCCACTGTTATATTTAACAGTGAAAATAGTTTAGTCTATTTGTCTCCTTTACTTCTTACAGAAGTATTTTTCCTTTACTTTGTATTGTTATTATGCAGAAATAACATGAGCTCAAATTCCTTATGTGCGAACTTGCTTGGCAGTAAATTTGATTCTGATCCCATAACCTTCTTGCTGTTAAACAGTGCTAACTACTAATCCACCGTGCTGCCCCACACACAAATACATTTTAAACAATTCCATGTTAGTTATGAAGCAAGTTTCTTCTATAAGAAAATTAACAGGTAATTGACTTGCATGTGCAGCAGAGATGCAGGAAAACAGCTCTTTATCCTTCTGTCGATGTGCTCAAGTACTGATTCATTGCCAGAATGAATGGTGCTGCATTGTGCTTTATTTACAGTGTGATTGATGTGAGATCACTTTGACTTTGGAAACACCTGGTGGAGACATTGAATGTTGCCCCTCTCTGTATGTAGCCACTCTAGGTCTACTGACATCATTAGCATGTGACATGTTAGCATGGCTGCTATTGAGGGCGTGGCCTGCACTGTCTTCTGTCCACAGGATACTATTACACTGACCGCGGCCACTTCCCCTATGAACGGCGTCCTGAGTCCACGGCCTTCCTGGCACCTAACGAAGGTGATTTCTACTACTGTGGCGGTGCTTTCGGGGGCATTCTGGAGCAGGTTCGCCTCCTCACAAAGACCTGCCGTGCCAACTTTGAGGCTGATACCTTGAAAGGCATTGAGGCAGCTTGGCAGGAAGAAAGTCACCTGAACAGGTATGCAGAAAATCCTGCTTTCTGATTGGCTGAAACATTGAATTTTGAAAAATGTTACATCCGATATTCTGTGTTCACAAAACTGTACATGGGGCGGACGAAAGCTGTACATAAGGCAGATGTCATCAGAGACCTCAGATGTTAACCTGTAGGTAACCATAGCAACACAAATGAAGTAAATAACCGGCGAACGAAACAAACTGAAGTGAAAATGAGTCTGGTTGTGGTTCAGCATAGTTTTTGTCGGCAGACTCAATAACGAAGGTTCCAATAATCGTTTCGTCACTAAACCAGTCCAAGTCAATTTTCGGATCCGTGTTGTTCAGATTGTTTTTGTGTGTGTGTGTGTGTGTGTGTTCAGGTACATGTGGATCAACAAACCCACAAAGCTTCTGTCACCAGAGTACCTTTGGCAAGACTTTGCTCCCAGAAGGCGTGAGCTAAAGATCATCCGCTTCTCTGGAGTCGTCAAGAACTACGCTGCAATCCGACCCAACGTCTGAGGGTCCTGAACCATGGAACCGGTCTGCACTCAGCATTTACACTGGCTACTATCCAGTGTTGCCAAAGTAACTTTGAAAAGTTACTTTATATTTTACACTTACTTTATACAGTTACTTAATTAGCAACTGCAGAATGTAACTAATAAAGTAACTTGTAATCTAACTTGGTTATTTTTAAGATTGAATACTCAGAAAAGTGGCTATTAGTTACTTTGCTGATTACTCAATCTTATGAGTAACCACGTTAGATTACTAGTTACCTTATTAGTTACATTATTAGTTGTAAGTTGTTGGCAGCTTCTAATAAAGTAATTGCGTGAAGCTGCTAATGAAGTAACTGTATAATGCAACTAAAAAAGTAACAAAGTAACTTTTCAAAGTTACTTTGGCAACACTGCAACTGTCTGTAGTTTAGATGGTTTTTGGTATCGCTCGTCTCCAGCATCGCCGCAGCACCTGCCACGAAGTGCTTTACCCACAGTGCACCTGTTCCTGAGCAATCAGCTCGAGTTTGAGAGTTTGTTCAGTAAGGAACATGCACAAAACACAGGATCTGACAGGCACAGTTGTCAGGGTGAGAAATTTGCTTTTTTTTTTTAAAAGGATTTTCTTGTGTAAAATTTTTAATTCAGGAAATATTTGATCTATGGTTTAAATCGGTGCTTTGAAGCTCTTACAGCACTTTAGCTGCACAGACATTGCGTCTGTCTCTTGTGTGTCGTTGGGTCTTGTGACGCTTTAATTAAATCTGTGACATTTTTTAATTAGATAGTTTATGGGAAATGTCCTCTGATGTTACCACTTAATACATGCTGTATTTTTGTTTTTTGTACATTTAATCGTCTTAAATTTATAATAATATAGGGAAAAAAACTGAGAAAATGTAGAATCCTTAATTCAGAGGGTGATGTACTAGACACGTTTTGAACCATCATGAGTTTAAGACCAGGAAAAAATATACACTGTTTTAGGCTTCAGACAACAATTTTGGACTCCTGGTGTTGCCAGCCGAACACTACCCCATAAAAATTGGTCCCCCTGCCTTCACTATGCATGCGTCATTTCGAAGCGTCAGCAGTAATTCACTGGTTATCACCTCTGTTCTGATTAAAACTGCACTCCAGTCATCTGTCTTAGTGACAGATATCTGAAGCTTTTGTACAACAATGATTTTCACATGAATTCAGCAATCTCATAATAAGACGGGGAGAGGTCAGAGCGCCACAGCAGCACGTCTGAGTCTGACTCTGTCTGACTCTGTCCACCCAAAGTGATCAAAGGGAATAATGTGATTATTAACCATCAGATGACAAAGTAAAATCTCTTAAATCATTCTAAAGTCAGTTTTAAGCAGAAACGAGCCAATAATCAGTGAATCGCTGCTCTGTGTGTGTGTGTGTGTGTGGGGGGGCGGGCGGGGGGCGGCAGGTTTTTAGGGTGGACCATTGGGTCGGCAACACCAGAGTTGCGGTTCCTCTTTAAAAGTCACTTGGAAAATATTTATCTCACAAGTAGCGGTACAATCTATTGTTGAGGAAGGAGATCAAAATTAACACCCAGGAATCTGCAACTGAAGGTCCAACAGAAACTGTGGCATAATTCAGGAATTGAAGAGACATGAAATGGAAATGTGACATCATCCACCTTTAGAGAGCTGCCTCCAACGTCTCGTACACCTGTTGCTACAACTATTTGCATCCCTCTCACAGCAGGTGTCAACCAAATTCCAGGTGACACACACACGAACATCTAACACCGCTCGCTTGGCACTTAAAATGTGTGGCCATTCGCGCTGTTAGGTCGAAATCAGTCAGCAGGCGATCACTTTTGAGCTGGATATGAAATTTAAGTGCCCTCACGAGTGTGGCGCTGCAAACAACACAGTGCTGCGCGTGTCGCCCTCCCCCTACACGTGTGGGGGGGGGGCACACTTGCATAAAATTCGCACGGGGAGGTGCCTCCCAACTGCTCAGTGCACAGGATGTCACATTAAAAACGCGAGTGCTACACTACCTACATACACAATTACATAACAAATAACTAAAGAAAAATGACAGCATAACAAAGAAACAGAGTGACATGTTGGTGTGTGGGCTGAACTGACAGGGGGCGTGTCCGCCAACAGAAGCTGCTGTTGAAATCTCTGGTTCTGGACGTCCCAGCTGGGAAATGCGTACCATGTTTGAATGGACATGACCTAACTGTCCACTGTGATGCATGTGTCTGCTTGCTGTCCTCACGTGGACATACCGAAAAACATATCGCTACAGTGAGCGAGCGCATGGTGCGCACATTGACAAGATACCCTAGGTGAAACAGACCATCAGATCATAACACGCAGTGGGTGATCTGAAGGTCATGTCACCCACGTGAGCTCTGTTCCACATGACGCGGTGTCAGTCTTGTGGCGCGTCATCCACAGGACATGCATGTCGAGCCGAACATGCGCGTGGGGCCGGCTGGACACACTGGCCCAGCAGATGTGGACATAAGAGCGCATGGGTCACCTACAGAGGAACGGACGGTTCATACTTGTATTGCCCGCTCGATGAGGGATTCAGTAAAATGCGGTGTTTTGTATAGTGTGCGGTATTATTTTTACTTAAGTTTGTCCTTGTTGATTTCAGGCATTTTACGCACCTTTTGTAGGACAGCGATGGTAGCGGAGTGGTAAAGCTTCTGCTTGGCAGTCAGAGCTTTTGTAAATTGCAGGTTCCCATGGCTAGCATTTATTTATTTCCATGGCAGCTGCATGATATGCTTCCACATGCTCCAGCTGCTCGCACTGTGTTCCCGCTGCAACACTGTCGTGCACAGTACCATTGCAGCGGGATCGTTCACGCCTGCCCATCGGCTCACTGTTTTTGTGCGGGCTGTTTTCCCGTGATTCGCCTTGATTTGTACTTATTCGTACTATGTGTGAAGGGGCCCTTACGTGAGCACTTAATCGCTATGACCTAAGTGACTGTTAACCAATGCAGAAAACAATCACACACACATATATATATGAGAGAGATAGATATGAGTTTTTTACAGTTTGTCAGTTTAGACATTGGACTGAAACCTGAGCAGTAAAATGGGGCCGCTCCTCCACCTGGCCTCGAGGAACGTGAAGGTTAGCAAAGCCAGGTGGAGGTCTTCTCCAGTGGCATATCAACATCTGCTTTCAGCCTTGTTCCACATGTTGGAATGCTCCTGTTGCCAGGAATCCCAGCATGGTCAGCACCTGTGTGGGCACAGACAACCCCTGGCTCCTCGCTGTATTGCGTTCTGGGTCAGCTGCGCTCTTCTTGCAACTCCAGTGACAGTGGCCTTGATAATCAAAATTGGCTCATGAGTCATTTATCGTCATTTGTATCTAAAGCCACATGTTCCCTGAATACATGCTTGTGTTGGATTGCAGCATTTGCAAGGTCTTCGAACAACGCTAACGCAGCCATTTAGCAGCATTTTACACATCACTTTGAGCACGCTTTTATGTTCACCCCTATCATTGAAAACACGTGAATGTGTTAAAAACGTTTTGTATAAGCAGTTTATAAAACTCTGAACAATTGAAGCTGAAAGAAAATGAGATGCAAAAACAAATTAACACTGAGATCTTGTAAGAAGCAGTGCTATAGTGATTTATTGGGGGGAAAAAATAAAACCAATATTAAAAGCACTTGGAAGCTTTAAAATGAAATCATTAAAAAGAAAAAAGTTGTTAAATATGGTCCATCTTATTTTTACACCAATTCTGACAGTCAAAACAGTTAATGCAGATCATTTTAACGATTATTTTATTAATGTGGGTAATAACTTGTCAAATTCAATTGCATCCGCGATTTGGATGCAATTGGACAACAGCAAAACAATGAAAACAATTCTGGATTCAATGTATATATAAAAAAAAGATGGAAAAAAATTGATAGTTCATAAACTAAGAGAAAAAAAATGACAGTTACAATTTTGACATGTTTTTGATAAAGAATATTATTGATTGTATTGTTAAACCTCTAACTTATATTTGTAATTTATCATTAATGACTGGGAAATTTCCTGCTAAAGTGATACCGCTGTTCAAATGTGGTGACATACATCTTTTCAAACTACAGGCCAATCTCACTGTTAACAACAATGTTAAAAAATTCTGTAAAAGGTATTTAAGAGGTTAAACGACTTCATAACTAAACATCATATACTCATTGAATAGCAATATGGATTTAGAAAAAAAACTGTCTACTTCATTGGCTTTAATTGATTTTGTTGAACAAATTACAAATGCAATTGAAAAAAGCAATACACTGTAGAGGTTTTCTATGATTGGCAGAAAGCATTTGACACTATATATCGCACTTTACTATTGGATAGATTACAGAAGCATGGTATCAGAAGATTAGCATGAATGGATAGCTAGCTATTTCAACAACTGGTATGAGTGGGCCTATATTGGTGGGGTTAATTTTGAATTGTTGAAGATTTGTTGGGTGCCCCAGGGTTCAGTCCTTGACCATTGTTTCTTTTATATATTGATGTATGTTTGGATTCAAAGTCTGTGAGTTGTATTTTATTTGCTGATGATAGAACTGTTTTGTAGAGGGTATCATTTGGAACAGCTCTTGAACATGGAGTGGGAACTATAGAATTTCAAATAATGGTTTGAGTCAAACAAATTATCGCTTAATCTTGGTAAGACAAAGTGGATTATATTTGGAAATAAGCCCAGGAATTTAAGTAGAAATTTATTAAATGCTGCTGAAATTGTAACGGAAACAAAATTTGTTGGTCTTAAAGATTCCAACAAATTTTGTGTGTGTGTGTGTATACGTGTACCAGGGCTGTCAATAAAGTATAGGTCCTTTTTATTTTTTTCAAAAACTATATGGATTTCATTCATATGTTTTTACGTCAGACATGCTTGAACCCTCGTGCGCATGCGCGAGTTTTTCCACGCCTGTCGGTGACGTCATTCGCCTGTGAGCACTCCTTGTGGGAGGAGTCATCCAGCCCCTTGTCGGAATTCCTTTGTCTGAGAAGTTGCTGAGACTGGCGCTTTGTTTGATCAAAATTTTTTCTAAACCTGTGAGGCACATTGAAGTGGACACGGTTCAAAAAATTAAGCTGGTTTTTGGTGAAAATTTTAACGGCTGAGAGATTTTGAGGTGATACTGTCGCTTTAAGGACTTCCCATGGAGCGGGACGTCATGCAGCGCTCCCAGGCGCCGTCGTCAGCCTGTTTCAAGCTGAAAACCTCCACATTTCAGGCTCTATTGATCCAGGACGTCGTGAGAGAACAGAAGTTTCAGAAGAACTCGGTTTCAGCATTTTATCTGGATATTCCACTGTTAAAGGAGATTTTTTTTTAATGAAAGACGTGTAGACGGGGCCGCGCGTCGGGACGCAGCCGGCGCGGTGCGGCGGCACAGGAAAAAACACCTCTGTGTTAACCATTTGTAAAATCCAGGCGGCTTTTGATGGCTTTCAGTGGAGTGAGTATATGACAAATTGTTTAACAGCTGGGCATGTTCCAACTTGTCCTTAAGGCTTCCAACAGAGGTGTTTTTCCTGTGGCGGAGCGTCACGGCGGCTGCGAGCCGACGCTGCAATCAGTCCGCACGTCTTTCATTAAAAAAAATCTCCTTTAACAGTGGAATATCCAGGTAAAATGCTGAAACCGACTTCTGAAACTTCTGTTCTCTCACGACGTCCTGGATCAATAGAGCCTGAAATGTGGAGGTTTTCAGCTTGAAACAGGCTGACGACGGCGCCTGGGAGCGCTGCGCGATGTCCCGCTCCGTGGGAAGTCCTTAAAGTGACAGTATCACCTCAAAATCTCTCATCAGCCGTTAAAATTTTCACCGAAAACC
This sequence comes from Thalassophryne amazonica, assembly GCF_902500255.1. NCBI lineage: Eukaryota > Metazoa > Chordata > Actinopteri > Batrachoidiformes > Batrachoididae > Thalassophryne > Thalassophryne amazonica. The sequence continues at coordinate 78,982,679 of NC_047118.1, forward strand.
AGCTTAATTTTTCGAACCGTGTCCACTTCGATGTGCCTCACAGGTTTAGAAAAAATTTTGATCAAACAAAGCGCCAATCTCTCAGCAACTTCTGAGACAAAGGAATTCCGACGAGGGGCTGGACGACTCCTCCCACAAGGAGTGCTCACAGGCGAATGACGTCACCGACATGCGTGGAAAAACTCACACATGCGCACGAGGGTTCAAGCATGTCTGACGTAAAAACATATGAATGAAATCCATATAGTTCTTGAAAAAAATAAAAAGGACCTATACTTTATTGACAGACCTCATGTATGTATGTGTGTGTGTGTGTGTATATAAAATAAAAGGGCTGGATGTTTATAAGATTTTGCTTCTGCCTACACCCTTTCCGCCGCACAAAACTGAAATTGAGGTGTTTTTTTTTTTTGTTTTTTATGAGATTTTTTTTTTTAAGTATGTGCATATGTCGAATAAATTCATGAATTCATTATTATAAGGTGTTGTAATACAAAATCCACAGCACACATCAGTGGTCTCCTGCTGGTTATATGACAGCACTCAGTTTGGGAAAAATGTCTCTGGAAAAACTAAACTTTTTCATTAAGTTTTCAATATACGGTGTTGTGAAACAAAATTTACTGCACACATCAGTGGGGTCCTGCTGGTTATACTACAGCACTGTTTGGAAAAAATGTGTAAAATTTGAATTGTGTGACTTTTATTTTAATTATTAAAATATGTAATAAAATCAGCATTAAAATTCACTGACTGAAAATTTACAAATTTTTATGTTTTTATGTATTTGTTTACTTTATGTATTTGAAATGGTATAAACAAATTAAAAACAAATTAAAACTGACTGCAAGCAGTCATATACGGGCCCTCGTTCCGCGCGACCGCCTACCCAGGCCAGTGGGTGCCATTGTGACTACATGTGGGTATGTGCATGCAGGGGCAACCACTCATCACACAGTTAAAATTTTAAACAATTCACACAATGCATCAAGGAGTTATGACATGTTGATTGTTCATCCACTAGGGGGCGCTCAGTGTACAGAGGGGCTGGGTGTGTTCAGGGGCCAACCGTCATCGTACATGTGAAGTTTCAAGTCAGGCAAAGCATGAAGGAGTTATCATGACTTGATGTTCCATGGCAAAGGGTCAAAATGGCGGCACCATAGCAGCCACACCCTTCAACATAGAGAAAAGCTTTCGATAACTTTTGGTCAGTATCATCTTTGGATGTTGTCAAAGAAATTTGAAGTGCATTGGACAAAATCCCTAGGAGGAGTTCGTTCAAATACAACATGTGGAAATCATTTCAAAATGAGAAGAAAATTCAAAATGGCCGACTTCCTGTTTGGAGTAGACTCATGGTGCAAGAGACTTTTTTGTACGTCTATGCAAGTCACATGTGTACCAATTTTCATCTCCCTACTCCAAAAAAAAACCCCTATGGGGAGGGGTTTTTGAAATTTTCAAGGGGGCGCTATTGAGGCAGTTTGCCCCGCCTATGGGCGAGGCCCCTATGAATTGTAGGAGGTTGTCATGCTTGACCTGTGTATGTTTTCATGATATGACAAAATTAAAGCAGTCAAAAGGAAGAACGTAATTTCATGGCGAAGGGGCGATATTTGGTACACCACCACACAGAAGCCGTTACTCGTAAGTTCACGGCGATCATCGCTTACGTTCACCAACTTGTTCTGCATGTTTTAGAAGTGGAAGGAAGTTGATGGTGTTAAGTATGTGAAATCAGTACCTGTTTAAGTATAATGTTCCATGGCGAAGGGTCAGAATGGCGGCGCCATAGCGGCCACACCCTTCGACATAAAGAAAAGCTTTCGATAACTTTTGGTCAGTATCATCTGTGGGTGATGTGGAAGAAATTTGAAGTGCATTGGACAAAATCCCTAGGAGGAGTTCGTTCAAATACAACATGTGGAAATCACGCCAAAATGAGAAGAAAATTCAAAATGGCCGACTTCCTGTTTGGAGTAGACCCATGGTGCAAGAGACTTTTTTTTGTACGTCTATGCAAGTCACACGTGTACCAATTTTCATCTCCCTACTCCAAAAAAACCCTACGGGGAGGGGTTTTTGAAAGTTTCAAGGGGGCGCTATTGAGGCATTTTGCTCCGCCCATGGGCGACGCCCCTATGAATTGTAAGAGGTTGTCGTGCTCGACCTGTGTATCAATTTTCATGATGATGTGACAATTAAAGCCGTAAAAAGGAAGAACGTAATTTCATGGCGAATGGGCAATATTCGTCACGCCGCCACACGGATGCAGTTACTCGTAACTTCACGGCGTTCATCGCCTGCATTCACCAATTTGTTCTGCATGTTTTAGAAGTGGAATGAAGTTGATTGGGTTAAGTATGTGACATCAGGACCTCTTAAAGTAAAAATAGGACATTTCCCGCCACCACCGGGGGGCGCTATGGCGCAGGTGGGAACTTAAGATATGTAGACGTTCAGGGCGGAGCCCTCATGTCCAGCAAGTTTGAAGGATCTACGATGAAGTATGTGGGCGTGACAGCCGTTTGAAGTGAAATGGCGTGCTCCGAAATTTTTTTTTGAAAATTTCTAGGGGGCGCTATTTCGCGATTTTCTTTTTTTTTTTTTTTTTTTTTTCTGCGACCATGTGCAACGCCCCCAAAATATCAACTTTCGGATCCGGCCGTACGACTTTGGAAAGTTTGAGTTTTTGAGCATGGGAAGAGGCCGAAATTTCGATTTCAAAAGTAGCAATAATAATAATAATAATAAACAGCGCAATTACAATAAGGTCCTCGTAGGACGTTGCCTACTCGGGCCCTAATGAGTGAAATACCAAGAGGCCGAATACTTTAGAAAGTGATGTTCTGCTCCAGATCTGGGAGGAGATCCTTCAGGACACCATCTCTCCAATCATTAGGCTAATGCCCTGACATTGTCACGCATGCATACAAGCATGTGGGGGCCATACAAACTACAGAGGAAAATTTTCAGTTGCTGTAATGAAATTCAGACTAAATGAACAAGCCTGCTCCATCATTTTTATTTATTTATTTTTGCTTTCGTTTTTGGAGTGTCTTTGAATTCAGCCCTCTCTAGATTGATTTTCCATTTTCATCAAACCATGTGGCATCCTTTTGTTCTGAGTACATTAGTTCATGTAAGGAAAATATCCAGTATGACTTTTACTACTACTGATAATACTTTCAGTGAATGCTTGGCATAAACTGGAACTTGACTTTTTTTAATCAAGTTTTGGGTTAGAATTGTCTCATTTCTGCCACAGGCTCATGGCTCGGCCTGTTCTGGCTGAACAGTGAAAACACCTGAGACGATAATACAGCACTCTGACGTCAGAGCAGCTCTCAAATGGTTTTATGGCGTAGAGGACAGCATTCAGTCTGGACGCCACCTTTTACGGTGTTTTAATGAGTCATGTCAGTCTACCTTTTTTTTGGTTCTTTCTCTACGATATTAATCAGCTGTCAGTGTGCGCAAGCGCGTTCTGTGCACGTGAACAGAGAGGAGGAGGAGACAAGATTTAATTTGAGACAGACTGACAGTCTGAGCGAAACGGGAGCCGATGGTAAACAATCGAACAGATGACATGCTGCCATGCTCAGTAACAGGTGAGTTCATGTTGTTCATTTCCAGTTCAAACCCGGTGTCTGAACATGTTTGTTTCCATCTAAAGTTACTGAGAAGCAAACAGTGGAACATTTTTAATGGGAAATTAAAGTTTTTGACAAACTTGTAAAAAGAATATCTTCATGTGACTGATTTATTCAGGTTGTAAATCAGTCTGTACAATATTCTGGAAATAATCTATAATCTGTGATCTTTAATGATGTGTCAGATGGGGTGGTGGTCGAGTGCACTTCTTTTTGGTGCAGAAGGTTTGAAGCCTTTTCTTGGAGTAATGTGGAGTTGTCAGGAAGGGCATCGGGCGTAAAACTTGTGCCAAATAAACAAGCGACCCCAAAGGAACAAAGGGAGAAACCGAAGGGAATTATTTTTGATGTTTACATGATGTCACATTTACAGGATTTTATCAAAGTTATTAAATAAAAAAAAAAAAACACCTCTGTCCTCATGTCTCTTGTGTCCAGCTCCACCCTCGAGGTTTGTTTGATTGTTCTCACAGCGTCTCCTACAAGTAAGAACTTAACCCCTGAAGTAATTTCATGAAATGTATGTGTTTGAGCCAGCACAGTGTCTTAGCGGTCGAAATTCAGATATTCGGCAAATGAGACATCTAGGGACTGTTGAAAAAGTAAGTGACCACAAAAGTGGAAATTTAACAAGCTATTTTGCTTTAATGTCTTTTGGTAACAGTATTTTATTGAGTGCTCAATAAATAAGTATGTGCTGTGTTTAAACAAGAAAAAAAGTTGAAAAACACCACCATTTGATTAAAAAAAAAGTTATTTTAATGTGGAATATTGGTGTTGGGCCAGAAGATGTTTTTATCCATTGAAGATAGAAGGAGAGAGCATATTTCACCCATATTGGCCTCTCTTCATTGGCTTCCTGTTAATTATAGAATAGAATTTAAAATTCTTCTTCTTACTTATAAGGTTTTGAATAATCAGGTCCCATCTTATCTTAGGGACCTCGTAGTACCATATCACCCCAATAGAGCGCTTCGCTCTCAGACTGCAGGCTTACTTGTAGTTCCTAGGGTTTGTAAGAGTAGAATGGGAGGCAGAGCCTTCAGCTTTCAGGCTCCTCTCCTGTGGAACCAGCTCCCAATTCAGATCAGGGAGACAGACACCCTCTCTACTTTTAAGATTAGGCTTAAAACTTTCCTTTTTGCTAAAGCTTATAGTTAGGGCTGGATCAGGTGACCCTGAACCATCCCTTAGTTATGCTGCTATAGACGTAGACTGCTGGGGGGTTCCCATGATGCACTGTTTCTTTCTCTTTTTGCTCTGTATGCACCACTCTGCATTTAATCATTAGTGATCGATCTCTGCTCCCCTCCACAGCATGTCTTTTTCCTGGTTCTCTCCCTCAGCCCCAACCAGTCCCAGCAGAAGACTGCCCCTCCCTGAGCCTGGTTCTGCTGGAGGTTTCTTCCTGTTAAAAGGGAGTTTTTCCTTCCCACTGTAGCCAAGTGCTTGCTCACAGGGGGTCGTTTTGACCGTTGGGGTTTTACATAATTATTGTATGGCCTTGCCTTACAATATAAAGTGCCTTGGGGCAACTGTTTGTTGTGATTTGGCGCTATATAAAAAAATTGATTGATTGATTGATTGATCCATTGTATCACTTCCTGTTCCGGAGCACAGTGGTGTTTTGCTGTATCTGTTAGTTGTTTAATCTGCGCAGTTACATTGATCTAGTTAACTAGATAACGATTTGTTTCACAGTGTAATCTTCACGTGCCTTAACTAAAGCACTCCCTCTGCTGAATCACCTCTAAATTATTTACACATTATTCACTTTGCGTGTTTTTAGGAATCCGCTAGCTTAGCGCAGCTACTAACTCTTAGCCGGTTTAGCATGGCGGCTTCTCCTGTCTCTCCCGCACTTTTCTGCTCTGGGTGTGAAATGTTTAGTTATTCCTCGGCCTCCTTTAGCAGTAATGGTACTTGTAATAAGTGTAGCTTATTCGTAGCTTTGGAGGCCAGGCTGGGCGAATTGGAGACTCGGCTCTGCAACTTGGAAAATCCTACAGCTAGCCAGGCCCCTGTAGTCGGTGCGGACCAAGGTAGCTCAGCTGCCGTTAGTTCCCCTCCGGCAGATCCCGAGCAGCTGGGAAAGCAGGCCGACTGGGTGACTGTGAGGAGGAAGCGTAGTCCTAAACAGAAGCCCCGTGTACACCGCCAACCCATTCACATTTCTAACCCTTTTTCCCCACTCGGCGACACACCCGCTGAGGATCAAACTCTGGTTATTGGCGACTCTGTTTTGAGAAATGTGAAGTTAGCGACACCAGCAACCATAGTTAATTGTCTTCCGGGGGCCAGAGCAGGTGACATTGAAGGAAATTTGAAACTGCTGGCTAAGGCTAGGCGTAAATTTGGTAATATTGTAATTCACGTCGGCAGTAATGACACCCGGTTACGCCAATTGGAGGTCACTAAAATTAATATTGAATCGGTGTGTAACTTTGCAAAAACAATGTCGGACTCTGTAGTTTTCTCTGGGCCCCTCCCCAATCGGACCGGGAGTGACATGTTTAGCTGCATGTTCTCCTTGAATTGCTGGCTGTCTGAGTGGTGTCCAAAAAATGAGGTGGGCTTCATAAATAATTGGCAAAGCTTCTGGGGAAAACCTGGTCTTGTTAGGAGAGACGGCATCCATCCCACTTTGGATGGAGCAGCTCTCATTTCTAGAAATCTGGCCAATTTTATTAAATCCTCCAAACCGTGAATATCCAGGGTTGGGACCAGGAAGCAGAGTCGTAGTCTTACACACCTCTCTGCAGCTTCTCTCCCCCTGCCATCCCCCCAATACCCCATCCCCGTAGAGACGGTGCCTGCTCCCAGACCACCAACAACCAGTAAAAATCTATTTAAGCATAAAAATTCAAAAAGAAAAAATATAGCACCACAGACTAAAACAGTTAAATGTGGTCTATTAAACATTAGATCTCTCTCTTCTAAGTCCCTGTTAGTAAATGATCAACATATTGATTTATTCTGCCTGGTTACAGCAGGATGAATATGTTAGTTTAAATGAGTCAACACCCCCAAGTCACACTAACTGCCAGAATGCTCGTAGCACGGGCCGAGGCGGAGGATTAGCAGCAATCTTCCGCTCCAGCTTATTAATTAATCAAAAACCCAGACAGAGCTTTAATTCATTTGAAAGCTTGTCTCTTAGTCTTGTCCATCCAAATTGGAAGTCCCAAAAACCAGTTTTATTTGTTATCTATCGTCCACCTGGTTGTTACTGTGAGTTTCTCTGTGAATATTCGGACCTTTTGTCTGACTTAGTGCTTAGCTCAGATAAGATAATTATAGTGGGCGATTTTAACATCCACACAGATGCTGAGAATGACGGCCTCAACACTGCATTTAATCTATTGTTAGACCCGATTGGCTTTGCTCAAAATGTAAATGAGTCCACCCACCACTTTAATCATACCTTAGATCTTGTTCTGACTTATGGTATGGAAATTGAAGACTTAACAGTATTCCCTGAAAACCCCCTTCTGTCTGATCATTTCTTAATAACATTTACATTTACTCTGATGGACTACCCAGCAGTGGGGAATAAGTTTCATTACACTAGAAGTCTTTCAGAAAGCGCTGTAACTAGGTTTAAGGATATGATTCCTTCTTTATGTTCTCCAGTGCCATATACCAACACAGGGCAGAGTAGCTACCTAAACTCTGAGTGAGATAGATTATCTCGTCAATAGTTTTATATCCTCATTGAGGACAACTTTGGATGCTGTAGCTCCTCTGAAAGAGAGCCTTAAATCAGAAGTGCCTGACTCCGTGGTATAACTCACAAACTCGCAGCTTAAAGCAGATAACCCGTAAGTTGGAGAGGAAATGGCTTCTCACTAATTTAGAAGATCTTCACTTAGCCTGGAAAAAGTCTGTTGCTCTATAAAAAAAGCCCTTCATAAAGCTAGGACATCTTACTACTCATCACTAATTGAAGAAAATAAGAACAACCCCAGGTTTCTTTTCAGCACTGTAGCCAGGCTGACAGAGTCAGAGCTCTATTGAGCCGAGTATTCCTTTAACTTTAACTAGTAATGACTTCATGACTTTCTTTGCTAATAAAATTTTAACTATTACAGAAAAAATTACTCATAACCATCCCAAAGACATATCGTTCTCTTTGGCTGCTTTCAGTGATGCCAGTATTTGGTTAGACTCTTTCTCTCCGATTGTTCCGTCTGACTTATTTTCATTAGTTACTTCCTCCAAACCATCAACATGTCTATTAGACCCCATTCCTACCAGGCTGCTCAAGGAAGCCCTACCATTAATTAATGCGTCGATCTTCAATATGATCAATCTGTCTTTATTAGTTGGCTATGTACCACAGGCTTTTAAGGTGGCAGTAATTAAACCATTACTTAAAAAGCCATCACTTGACCCAGCTATCTTAGCTAATTATAGGCCAATCTCCAACCTTCCTTTTCTCTCAAAAATTCTTGAAAGGGTAGTTGTAAAACAGCTAACTGATCATCTGCAGAGGAATGGTCTATTTGAAGAGTTTCAGTCAGGGTTTAGAATTCATCATAGTACAGAAACAGCATTAGTGAAGGTTACAAATGATCTTCTTATGGCCTCAGACAGTGGACTCATCTCTGTGCTTGTTCTGTTAAACCTCAGTGCTGCTTTTGATACTGTTGACCATAAAATTTTATTACAGAGATTAGAGCATGCCATAGGTATTAAAGGCACTGCGCTGCGGTGGTTTGAATCATATTTATCTAATAGATTGCAATTTGTTCATGTAAATGGGGAATCTTCTTCACAGACTAAGGTTAATTATGGAGTTCCACAAGGTTCTGTGCTAGGACCAATTTTATTCACTTTATACATGCTTCCCTTAGGCAGTATTATTAGACAGCATTGCTTAAATTTTCATTGTTATGCAGATGATACTCTGCTTTATCTATCCATGAAGCCAGAGGACACACACCAATTAGCTAAACTGCAGGATTGTCTTACAGACATAAAGACATGGATGACCTCTAATTTCCTGCTTTTAAACTCCGATAAAACTGAAGTTATTGTACTTGGCCCCACAAATCTTAGAAACATGGTGTCTAACCAGATCCTTACTCTGGATGGCATTACCCTGACCTCTAGTAATACTGTGAGAAATCTTGGAGTCATTTTTGATCAGGATATGTCTTTCATTGCGCATATTAAACAAATATGTAGGACTGCTTTTTTGCATTTGCGCAATATCTCTAAAATTAGAAAGGTCTTGTCTCAGAGTGATGCTGAAAAACTAATTCATGCATTTCTTTCCTCTAGGCTGGACTATTGTAATTCATTATTATCAGGTTGTCCTAAAAGTTCCCTGAAAAGCCTTCAGTTAATTCAAAATGCTGCAGCTAGAGTACTGACAGGGACTAGGAGAGAGCATATCTCACCCATATTGGCCTCTCTTCATTGGCTTCCTGTTAATTCTAGAATAGAATTTAAAATTCTTCTTCTTACTTATAAGGTTTTGAATAATCAGGTCCCATCTTATCTTAGGGAACTCATAGTACCATATCACCCCAATAGAGCGCTTCACTCTCAGACTGCAGGCTTACTTGTAGTTCCTAGGGTTTGTAAGAGTAGAATGGGAGGCAGAGCCTTCAGCTTTCAGGCTCCTCTCCTGTGGAACCAGCTCCCAATTCGGATCAGGGAGACAGACACCCTCTCTACTTTTAAGATTAGGCTTAAAACTTTCCTTTTTGCTAAAGCTTATAGTTAGGGCTGGATCAGGTGACCCTGAACCATCCCTTAGTTATGCTGCTATAGACTTAGACTGCTGGGGGTTTCCCATGATGCACTGTTTCTTTCGCTTTTTGCTCTGTATGCACCACTCTGCATTTAATCATTAGTGATTGATCTCTGCTCCCCTCCACAGCATGTCTTTTTCCTGGTTCTCTCCCTCAGCCCCAACCAGTCCCAGCAGAAGACTGCCCCTCCCTGAGCCTGGTTCTGCTGGAGACTTCTTCCTGTTAAAAGGGAGTTTTTCCTTCCCACTGTCGCCAAGTGCTTGCTCACAGGGGGTCGTTTTGACAGTTGGGGTTTTCTGTAATTATTGTATGGCTTTGCCTTGCAATGTGAAGCGTCTTGGGGCAACTGTTTGTTGTGATTTGGCGCTATATAAATGAAATTGATTTGATTTGATCCAAAGGTAATATCTAAGTTAGATCCCTGGTATGCTTTTGTATTCATGAGTATTGAATGAAGGTGATGGTTCTTCGCTGGGAACCATCACCTTATCATGGTGAAGAGGTTTGTGTGCCCCTATGAACCTGAGAGCTGTGTTGTCTGGAGCCTTTGTGCTCCTGGAAGGGTTTCCCGTGGTAAATTGGTCTCAGGCGAGAGGCCAGACCAGGAATGGTTCACAAGACACCGTGACAAAATGAGGCAGAGGAAATGTGACTTGGCCCGGAGGAAACCGGGCCCCATCTGGAGCCAGGCCTGGATATAGGGCCCGTCAGCAAGCGCCTGGTGGCTGGGTTTGCCATGCAGCCCAGTCAGGCACAGCTCAAAAAGGCAACAAGGACCTTCCATCTCCACCCTGTGGGCTCACCATCCACAGGGGGAACCGCTGGTGTCGGGTGCACTGTCCCATGGGTGGCAGTGAAAGTTGAGGGCCCCGGCGGACCAGACCCGGGTGGCAGGGGCTAGCTCTAGGGGTGTGGAACGTCACCTCGCTGTGGAGGAAGGAGCCGGAGCTTGTGCGGGAGGTGGAGCGATACCAGTTAGATCTGGTGGGCCTCACCCCCACGCACAGCCTCCGCTTCGTAACCACTCTCCTTGATAGGGGTTGGACCTTCTCTGGAGTTGCCCAGGGTGTGAGGAGCTGGGTGGGTGTGGAATACTCATGAATCCCTGCCTGAGCAGTTTGGCCATTGTTCTGCTGGGGGACTTCAACACACGTGGGCAATGACAGACACCTGGAAAGGCATGATTGGGGGAACGGCCTCCCTGATCTAAATCCGAATGGTGGTTTGTTATTGGACTTCTGTGCTAGTCACGGACTGTCCATAACGAACACCATGTTCAAACATAAGGATTCTCATAAGTGTACATGGTACCAGAGCACCCTATCGATGAGCAGCCGAAGATTGATGATCGATTTTGTGATTGTATCATCTGATCCGAGGCCGCGTGTTCTGTACACGCGGGTGAAGAGAGGGGCACAGCTGTTAAATGATCATCTGGTGGTGAGTTGGATATGGGGATGGGGGAGGACATTAGACAGACCTGGTAATCCCAAACGGATAGTTCAAGTTTGTTTATTTGAATATGTGTATAGTACACAAGACAAAACAATATCATTACTACATAAAGAAAGTACATATTCAAAAAGGAATGGGAAGAAGTATAGACTTTAGTCCCATCCCTTTACTCTGAACTTACAATACAACTTATATCATCATTCGGTCCCTTGGTTACAGTGTTGTTCCCAATTCTGCAATTTATATATTTCAGAAGTTTCAAACTACAATTTATACTCACTTATTTGTGAACATTTCTTGTTGCTTTCACAGTTTCAGTCAACTTTTCTATAATTTACACATAAGAAATTCCAACATTCATTTGCATAATTTAATAAGTGCAACAGGGTTTCTTCTATTGCTCAACTCTCAGAAATGTATTAGTTCTAAGTTGCTTCACTGTATCGTGACAGAATCACCTCTTTAAACTTATTTTTAAACCTTCTCATGTCTGGGCACCCTCTCCGCTCTTCACTGATTGAGTTCCAGAGCTTCACACCACAGACCGAGACACAAAAACTCTTTCTGGTAGTGAGAACTCTGACATGTTTGAATTTTAGTGCACCTCTCGGATTGTATCCCCCTTCTCTCTCCATAAACTGTTTTTGAACATTATCAGGCAAACTATTTTTTGCTTTATAAATTCTAATTACACTTAAGTATTCTACCAGATCCAAAAATGTCAGTATTTTAGATTCAAGAAACGGGTGATTTGTGTGGCTCCTGAAGCTGACATACATATCCTGATGTCTCTTTAGCCATTAGGTTTACGCATAATGCGGGTGAACTGGGAACATCTGGAGGAGCCCACTGTTCAACAGATCTTAAACTCATTGAACCAGAATGGGCAGTGTTCAAAGCTTCCATTGCTGAAGCTGCAGCGGGGAGCTGTGGCCTGAAGGTCTTAAGTGCCTCAAGGGGCAACAACCCTCGAACACCGTGGTGGACACCGCTGGTCAGGGAAGCCATCCGACTGAAGGAGTCCTTCTGGGATATATTATCTCAGAACTCCGGAGGCAGTTGCACGGTACCGACAGGCCCAAAGGGCAGCAGCCTCTGCTGTGGGGGAAGCAAAGCAGCATGTGTGGGAGGAGTTCAGAGTAACCATGGAGAAGGACTTTAGGTCGACGCCAAGGTGTTTCTGGCAGACCATGAAGCACCTCAGGAGGGGAAAACGGGGAACCACCCAAGCTGTCTACATTAAAGAGCTGGAAGCTGATGGAGGATTTGCATCAATTTCCCTGGTGGAAGTCACTGAGGTAGTCAAATAACTCCGCAGTGGCAAGGCCTGGGGGTTGAGATCCATCCACAAATGCTGAAGGCTCTGGGTGTGGAGGGATTGTCTTGGATGAGATGTCTCTTCAACATTGCGTTAGGGTCTGGGACAGTGCCTAAGGAGTGGCAAACTGGGGTGGTGGTCCCCATATTAAAAAGGGGGACAAGAGTGTGCGCCAACAACAGGGGCATCACACTACTCAGCCTCCCTGGTAAAGTCTACTCCATGGTGCTGGAAAGGAGGGTTTGGCCGATAGTCGAACCTCTGATTGAAGAGGAACAATGCGGGTTCCATCCTGGTCGTGGAACAACTGACCAGCTCTTCACTCTCACAAGGATCCTAGAAGGTGCCTGGGAGTATGCCCATCCAGTCTACATGTGTTTTATGGACTTGGAGAAAGCGTATTATCAGGTACCCCGGAAGATACTGTGGGAGGTACTGCGGGAGTATGGAGTGAGGGGTACTCCTTTACTTGTTCCAAGTAAAGGAGTTCAAGTACCTTGGGGTCTTGTTCACGAGTGAGGGGACGATTGGCTGGAGAATCAGCGCAGCAGAGGTCGTGCTGCATTCGCTTTAATGTACTGTTGTGACGAAAAGGGAGCTGAGCCAAAAGGCAAAGCTCTCGATCTAGTGGTCAGTCTTCGTTCCTACTCACATGTGGTCATAAGGGTCGGGTCATGACCGAAAGAACTCTATTGCTGGTGTCTCCCTTAGAGATAGGGTGAGATCTTTGGTCAGCTGTCGGGAGCTCTGAGTATAGCTGCTGCTCCTTCACATTGAATGGAACCAGCTGAGGTTGTTAGGGCATCTGTTAAGGATGCTCCCTGGGCGCCTCCCTAGGGAGGTGTACCAGGCACGTCAAAGGTACACTTCAACTATGAGACAAAATGAGAAAAAAAAATCGAGGAAATCAAATTGTAGTATTTTTAAAGAATTTATTTGTAAATTATGGTCGAAAATAAGTATTTGGTCACCAACAAACAAGCACGATTTCTGGCTCTCACAGACCTGTAACTTCTTTAAGAAGCTCTTCTGTCCTCCACCTGTTACCTGTATTAATGGCACCTGTTGGAACTCGTTATCTGTATAAAAGACACCTGTCCACAGTCTGTCAGACTCCAAATTCAACCATGGCCAAGACCAAAGAGCTGTCGAAGGACATCAGGAAAAAAATTGTACATGTGCACTAGGCTGGGAAGAGTGAATCTACAATAGTCAAGCAGGTTGGTGTGAATAAATCAACTGTGGGAGCAATTGTAAGAAAATGGAAGACATACAAGACCACTGATAATCTCCCGTGATCTGGGGCTCCATGCAAGATGTCATCCCGTGGGGTCAAAATGATCATGAGAACGGTGAACAAAAATCCCAGAACTACACAGAGGGACCTGATGAATGACCTGCAGAGAGCTAGGACCAAAGTAACAAAGGCTACACACTACGCAGAGAGGGACTCAAATCCTGCAGTGCCAGGCGTGTCCCCCTGCTTAAGCCAGTACATGTCCAGGTCCGTCTGAAGTTTGCCAAAGAGCATATGGATGATCCAAAAGAGGATTGGAAGAATATCATGTGGTCAGATGAAACCAAAACAACGTTTTGGTAAAAACTCGTCATTTTTGGAGGAAGAAGAATGCAGAGTTGCACTCCAAGAACACCATATCTACTGTGAAGCATGGGGGTGGAAACATCATGCTTTGGGGCTGTTTTTCTGCAAAGGGGACAGGACGACTGATCCGTGTTAAGGAAAGAATGAATGTGGCCATGTATCATGAGAATTTAAGCCAAAACCTCCTTCCATCAGTGAGAGCATTGAAGATGCAACGTGGCTGGGTCTTCCAGCATGACAGTGATCCCAAACACACCGCACGGGCAATGGAGTGGCTCCGTAAAAAGCATGTCAAGGTCCTCGAGTGGCCAAGCCAGTTTCCAGAGCTCAACCCCATAGAAAATTTAAGGGAGTTGAAAGTTCATGTTGCCCAGCGAGAGGAGAGATCTAGAGGAGATCTGCATGGAGGAATGGGCCAAAATACCAGCTACAGTGTGTGCAAACCTGGTGAAGACTTACAGGAAACATTTGACATCTGTCATTGCCAACAAAGATTATGTTACAAAGCACTGAGTTGAATTTTTGTTATTGACCAAATATTTATTTTCCATTTTAAAAATCCTACAATGTGATTTCCTGTTTTTTTTTTTTTTTTTTCTTTTTGTCTCTCACAGTTGAAGTGTACCTATGATGAAAATTACAGACCTCTCATCTTTCTAAGTAGGAGAACTTGCACAATCGGGCTGACTAAATAATTTTTGGCCCCACTGTATAATGGCTCTGTGGCCAATTGTTTCTTCCCCTTCTTCTGGTCTTTTCTAATGTTACCAGGTTGTAGATATGCAGACAGTCAGCAATATAGTTTATATTATTTATTTGCACTCAAAATAAATAGATCACATTCCTGCTTCAACTGCTCCACCCTGAGGACACTTTGTGAACAACCCAATTACAAACACCAGTGTCAAACACGGCAAAACCACAAACGGACGAGTGCACTGCATTACATCACAGCACTTCAGATGACTGGGTGACAAAAAGTTTACCTCAGCAGTGCAGGTTTAGGGAAGTGACCAAAACAATAAAAACTGATAAAACAGAAATACACTTAGTTCGCCCTTACAAACACTAATTCTGACATGACTAAAATTTAGATGGCCTAACTAGGGAAAAAAACAACACAACTACAAGGACAGCAGAAAACAGTGTATCACTGTAAGAGAAAAAAACAAGGCAAATCAATATTTAAGTCCCAACTACTTTAATAAAAGTCTTATGTAGTAAAACAGATGTACCTGTGCGTCGAATTCCCACACACACACGTCTCGCTTCTCACTGCATCGGTTGTTCAGCCAACGTGAAGCGTTGAATTAAATGCAACCCTGCCATAAAACAATAAAAATTAACTTCTGTGCTAATAATTTAAACCATAAAACAATAAAAACTCACCAAACAATTCGTTTCATCAGCACAAAGCATGGACCCAGGTAACACCCCATGGAAACTGGCACTTGCCACCCCACTTTCACTTCTTACAGTAGTCGGTGGGGCAACAGTGACACCCCACAGTTACACCCACAACATCCCTCCTCAACAAGAAGCATCATCGACCCGACGATGTACAAAGGAGAACCTATCAAATACCTGCATCTTTATTCTAATACTTTGTTTGCCTGCACCAATTGCGGCAGCCTATGTGGATTTGAGTGTTGTCCTGTTGTCCTCAGAAACTAAGGGGGTGCCAGTTTCCTTCGTGGGATCTTGGCCTGGATAAAACCTGACCTCAGACAATGCATCATGCGCACAATCATCGTTCAACTCTATATTAGATAAATCACCCGCCACATCCACAGTCAAGTCAGTCAACACATCTTCTGCCCTTGGACAGTCAGAAGTTTCATTCTCAGTCCTACTCTCAGGAACACTTCTCAACTCTGTCCTGTGCATCTGATGAAGTGGGCCCTCCTGTCCTAATGGAGCTACAGAGTAAACGACACCTCTTGAAGGTGGGGGCATACTACCCAATAAAGGATAGGGTCCCAAAAATCCTGAATTTTATTTCTTCCCCTGACTGAATGGTTTCTTGTCTAAACTAAATCTCCTTCCTCAAAATCTGCAGCCATAGACTGGTCCTGTTTCCTCAACTCCCTCTGTGCTCTTTTACTCTCCAGTCTCTTTTGTACAGTTTCATATGCCACATTTAGAGACTTCTGATGTTCCTCAACCTACTCGTCCACAGTTATGTACGGCTCCATCTCCTCCACTCCATTAAAACATCTACAGGTATCCTTGGCTCCCGCCCGAACATTAAAAGGTAAGGGGTCCTACCTGTTGACTGATGCACAGTGGTGTTATAAGCATAAGTCACCTGTGATAGATGTCTGGGCCACCTACGCAAATAAGTGAAACCAATGCTTTACAATAATTTCCGCCACCATGCTTGCCCACCATGCTCATAACAAGAACATTTTCTTTCCCATCTGTAGAAGGCTCCAGTACTGTGAAATCTATAGCCAAAATTTCATGAGGCCTGGATGCTATAAGTGAACCCATGTAGGTCCTAATCTTCGGTTGTAGAGCTTTAGCCAACACGCATCTTTCACAGTTCTGACACCACTTCTCAACATCACTGTACATATTCGGCCAGTAATCAAATCAAATCAATTTTATTTATATAGCCCCAAATCACAACAAACAGTTGCCCCAAGGCGCTTTATATTGTAAGGCAAAGCCATACAATAATTACGGAAAAACCCAACGGTCAAAACGACCCCCTGTGAGCAAGCACTTGGCGACAGTGGGAAGGAAAAACTCCCTTTTAACAGGAAGAAACCTCCAGCAGAACCAGGCTCAGGGAGGGGCAGTGTTCTGCTGGGACTGGTTGGGGCTGAGGGAGAGAACCAGGAAAAAGACATGCTGTGGAGGGGAGCAGAGATCAATCACTAATGATTAAATGCAGTGTGGTGCATACAGAGCAAAAAGAGAAAGAAATACTCAGTGCATCATGGGAACCCCCCAGCAGTCTAAGTCTATAGCAGCATAACTAAGGGATGGTTCAGGGTCACCTGATCCAGCCCTAACTATAAGCTTTAGCAAAAAGGAAAGTTTTAAGCCTAATCTTAAAAGCAGAGAGGGTGTCTGTCTCCCTGATCCAAATTGGGAGCTGGTTCCAGAGGAGAGGAGCCTGAAAGCTGAAGGCTCTGCCTCCCATTCTACTCTTAGAAACCCCAGGAACTACAAGTAAGCCTGCAGTCTGAGAGCGAAGCGCTCTATTGGGGTGATATGGTACTATGAGGTCCCTAAGATAAGATGGGACCTGATTATTCAAAACCTTATAAGTAAGAAGAAGAATTTTAAATTCTATTCTAGAATTGACAGGAAGCCAATGAAGAGAGGCCAATATGGGTGAAATATGCTCTCTCCTTCTAGTCCCCGTCAGTACTCTAGCTGCAGCATTTTGAATTAACTGAAGGCTTTTCAGGGAACTTTTAGGACAACCTGATAATAATGAATTACAATAGTCCAGCCTAGAGGAAATAAATGCATGAATTAGTTTTTCAGCATCACTCTGAGACAAGACCTTTCTAATTTTAGAGATATTGTGCAAATGCAAAAAAGCAGTCCTACATATTTGTTTAATATGCGCATTGAATGACATATCCTGGTCAAAAATGACTCCAAGATTTCTCACAGTATTACTAGAGATCAGGGTAATGCCATCCAGAGTAAGGATCTGGTTAGACACCATGTTTCTAAGATTTGTGGGGCCAAGTACAATAACTTCAGTTTTATCTGAGTTTAAAAGCAGGAAATTAGAGGTCATCCAGGTCTTTATGTCTGTAAGACAATCCTGCAGTTTAGCTAATTGGTGTGTGTCCTCTGGCTTCATGGATAGATAAAGCTGGGTATCATCTGCGTAACAATGAAATTTTAAGCAATGCTTTCTAATAATACTGCCTAAGGGAAGCATGTATAAAGTGAATAAAATTGGTGCTAGCACAGAACCTTGTGGAACTCCATAAGTAACCTTAGTCTGTGAAGAAGATTCCCCATTTACATGAACAAATTGTAATCTATTAGATAAATATGATTCAAACCACCGCAGTGCAGTGCCTTTAATACCTATGGCATGCTCTAATCTCTGTAATAGTTTTATGCTCAACAGTATCAAAAGCAACACTGAGGTCTAACAGAACAAGTACAGAGATGAGTCCACTGTCTGAGGCCATAAGATCATTTGTAACCTTCACTAATGCTGTTTCTGTACTATGATGAATTCTGAAACCTGACTGAAACTCTTCAAATAGATCATTCCTCTGCAGATGATCAGTTAGCTGTTTCACAACTACCCTTTCAAGAATTTTTGAGAGAAAAGGAAGGTTGGAGATTGGCCTATAATTAGCTAAGATAGCTGGGTCAAGTGATGGCTTTTTAAGTAATGGTTTAATTACTGCCACCTTAAAAGCCTGTGGTACATAGCCAACTAATAAAGATAGATTGATCATATTTAAGATCGAAGCATTAATTAATGGTAGGGCTTCCTTGAGCAGCCTGGTAGGAATGGGGTCTAATAGATATGTTGATGGTTTGGAGGAAGTAACTAATGAAAATAATTCAATCAGAGAGAGAGAGTCTAACCAAATACCGGCATCACTGAAAGCAGCCAAAGACAACGATATGTCTTTGGGATGGTTATGAGTAATTTTTTCTCTAATAGTTAAAATTTTATTAGCAAAGAAAGTCATGAAGTCATTACTAGTTAAAGTTAAAGGAATACTCGGCTCAATAGAGCTCTGACTCTGTCAGCCTGGCTACAGTGCTGAAAAGAAACCTGGGGTTGTTCTTATTTTCTTCAATTAGTGATGAGTAGTAAGATGTCCTAGCTTTACGGAGGGCTTTTTTTTTTAGAGAGCAACAGACTCTTTTTCCAGGCTAAGTGAAGATCTTCTAAATTAGTGAGACGCCATTTCCTCTCCAACTTACGGGTTATCTGCTTTAAGCTGCGAGTTTGTGAGTTATACCACGGAGTCAGGCACTTCTGATTTAAGGCTCTCTTTCAGAGGAGCTACAGCATCCAAAGTTGTCCTCATTGAGGATATAAAACTATTGACGAGATAATCTATCTCACTCACAGAGATTAGGTAGCTACTCTGCCCTGTGTTGGTATATGGCATTGGAGAACATAAAGAAGGAATCATATCCTTAAACCTAGTTACAGCGCTTTCTGAAAGACTTCTACTGTAATGAAACTTATTCCCCACTACTGGGTAGTCCATCAGAGTAAATGTAAATGTTATTAAGAAATGATCAGACAGAAGGGGGTTTTCAGGGAATACTTTTAAGTCTTCAATTTCCATACCATAAGTCAGAACAAGATCTAAGGTATGATTAAAGTGGTGGGTGGACTCATTTACATTTTGAGCAAAGCCAATCGAGTCTAACAATAGATTAAATGCAGTGTTGAGGCTGTCATTCTCAGCATCTGTGTGGATGTTAAAATCGCCCACTATAATTATCTTATCTGAGCTAAGCACTAAGTCAGACAAAAGGTCTGAAAATTCACAGAGAAACTCACAGTAACGACCAGGAGGACGATAGATAACAAATAAAACTGGTTTTTGGGACTTCCAATTTGGATGGACAAGACTAAGAGACAAGCTTTCAAATGAATTAAAGCTCTGTCTGGGTTTTTGATTAATTAATAAGCTGGAGTGGAAGATTGCTGCTAATCCTCCGCCTCGGCCCGTGCTACGAGCATTCTGGCAGTTAGTGTGACTCGGGGGTGTTGACTCATTTAAACTAACATATTCATCCTGCTGTAACCAGGTTTCTGTAAGGCAGAATAAATCAATATGTTGATCCATTATTATATCATTTACTAACAGGGACTTAGAAGAGAGAGATCTAATGTTTAATACACCACATTTAACTGTTTTAGTCTGTGGTGCAGTTGAAGGTGCTATATTATTTTTTCTTTTTGAATTTTTATGCTTAAATAGATTTTTACTGGTTGTTGGTGGTCTGGGAGCAGGCACCGTCTCTACGGGGATAGGGTAATGAGGGGATGGCAGGGGGAGAGAAGCTGCAGAGAGGTGTGTAAGACTACAACTCTGCTTCCTGGTCCCAACCCTGGATAGTCACGGTTTGGAGGATTTAAGAAAATTGGCCAGATTTCTAGAAATGAGAGCTGCTCCATCCAAAGTGGGATGGATGCCATCTCTCCTAACAAGACCAGGTTTTCCCCAGAAGCTTTGCCAATTATATATGAAGCCCACCTCATTTTTTGGACACCACTCAGACAGACAGCAATTCAAGGAGAACATGCGGCTAAACATGTCACTCCCGGTCCGATTGGGGAGGGGCCCAGAGAAAACTACAGAGTCCGACATTGTTTTTGCAAAGTTACACACCGATTCAATATTAATTTTAGTGACCTCCGATTGGCGTAACCGGGTGTCATTACTGCCGACGTGAATTACAATATTACCAAATTTACGCTTAGCCTTAGCCAGCAGTTTCAAATTTCCTTCAATGTCACCTGCTCTGGCCCCCGGAAGACAATTGACTATGGTTGCTGGTGTCGCTAACTTCACATTTCTCAAAACAGAGTCGCCAATAACCAGAGTTTGATCCTCAGCGGGTGTGTCGCCGAGTGGGGAAAAAGGGTTAGAAATGTGAACAGGTTGGCGGTGTACACGGGGCTTCTGTTTAGGACTACGCTTCCTCCTCACAGTCACCCAGTCGGCCTGCTTTCCCAGCTGCTGGGGATCTGCCGGGAGGGAACTAACGGCGGCTAAGCTACCTTGGTCCGCACCGACTACAGGGGCCTGGCTAGCTGTAGGATTTTCCAAGGTGCGGAGCCGAGTCTCCAATTCGCCAAGCCTGGCCTCCAAAGCTACGAATAAGCTACACTTATTACAAGTACCGTTACTGCTAAAGGAGGCCGAGGAATAACTAAACATTTCACACCCAGAGCAGAAAAGTGCGAGAGAGACAGGAGAAGCTGCCATGCTAAACCGGCTAAGAGCTAGTAGCTGCGCTAAGCTAGCGGATTCCTAAAAACATACAAAGTGAATAATGTGTAAATAATTTAGAGGTGATTCAGCAGAGGGAGTGCTTTAGTTAAGGCACGTGAAGATTACACTGAAACAAATCATTATCTAGTTAAGTAGATCAATCTAACTGCGCAGATTAAACAGCTAACAGATACAGCAAAACACCGCTGTGCTCCGGAACAGGAAGTGATACAATACCGCAGTGAGAGCCAACCATCAGTAGAGGCAGTAGAGAATTAGAGTAATACCTGGAACGAACTAACTGTACAGTATGTTCTACCCCCTGATGACCATGTTCATCATGGAGAGAACGAAGGACACGCTCCTGTAAACACTGAGGCAGCACCGGCTCCTCCCCTTTCTGAGACGGCCCCATTGTCGTATCAGCTCCCTCGAACCCTTACAGAGTTCCTGTCTCTCCTTAGCGTTAGGCATCCTACTGTCCTCCCAATATTTTTGAAAGCTTCCAATGATTGGGTGATGAAAAGTTTACCTCGGCAGTGCAGGTTTACGGAAGTGACCAAAGCAATAAAAACAGATAAACAAAATGGAATAAACTAGTTAGTCCGCCCTTACAAAACACTAATTCTGACATCAACAGACAAAAATTTAGATGGACTAAGTAGGAAAAAAAAACAGACCACAACTACAAGGGCAGCAGAAAACAGTGTATCGTTGTAAAAGAAAAAAGTAAAATCAATATTTAAGTCCCAACTACTTCAATAAAACTTATGTAGTAAAACAGATGTACCTGTGCGTCGCATCCCCCCCCCCACACACACACATATGTCTCGCTTCTCACTGCATCTGTTGTTCAGCCAATGCGAAGCATTGAATTAAATGCAACCCTTCCATAAAACAATAAAAATTTACTTCTGCACTATAATTTAAATCATAAAACAATAAAAACTCAATTTGTTGCATCAGCACAAAGCATGGACCCAGGTAACGCCCCGGCCTCCCACGGAAACTAGCACTTGCCACCCCACTTCCGCTTCTTATAGTAGTCTGTGGGGCAACAGCGACACCCCATGGTTCCACCTGCAACACTAGGCTGAAGCCAACCTTATCTACGAAGATGAACTTGAGAAATTGCATGAGCATCCATTTCCAGTGCTCCCTGAAAACAAAGAACAAAGTCAATATGGTATTATCCAGTACACTGGAGAACATGCTGCGTGTAGTGTACTGCAGTCAATATTCTACTTACATCCACATATGCACGTCTGAGCTCTTTGTTTCTTTGAAAGTTTCTCTCAAAAGGCACCTTATAAAGTTGTTTCAGCCTGATTTAGTTTCATTTGAGAATGCAAGCCAATGTGGACAGACTGACTCGTTGAATGGTGTTGAAGATGGTGTTGTCTTGGATGATGTGGCTTTGAATTTCACGTAGTCTGACTTCATTATTTTCCAAAACTATATATATATATATATATATATATATATATAGGGCTTGGACAATGCAGCCTAAAAATATTTCCCCCACAGTAGAGTAAAGTATACAGTTAGTGTGTGACATCAGCCATTCATGAAGTAAACAGGTGTCACCCAACTCATACACTGACATGGGCTATATTACATAGTGTGAAAGATATGTTGGTTACATACCTGTGTTCCAGTCTAAATGTCCGGATGACAGAGGAGACAGTAAAACTGCTCGTGTTGGGCTGCACTCTGTCCAGCTTCTCGCATTGTCAACCCATGGTTGATGACATGATCAACTAAGGTTGCTCTGATTTTATTTGAGTTGTCTTCTTTGGCCATCAGTGTTGTATTATGTACCGGAAACTCACACTTAAGTAAAGTACAGATACCCATTAAAAAAATGACTTTGGTAGAAGTTCAAGTCACCGATTGAAATGCTACTCAAGTAAAAGTCTTAAAGTATCTAGTATTTATTGTACTTAAGTATGCCAAGTAATGTACAACTAAATGTACTCAAGTATTGAAAGTAAAAGTGCAAGTAAATGTTAATAATCAAAAACGGACTGATTTTTATATATATATATATATATATATATATATATATATATATATATATATATATATAACAAAGTAGGGCTGCAACAACGAATCGATAAAATTCGATTACGACAGGCGTTGGCAACACATTGCGTCATCGATGCATTGTGTCGAGCGATTATGGCACCAGAAGCAACCAGTGCACAGAGCAAATGGTAAATGGACTGCATTTATATAGCGCTTTTCCATCTGCATCATACGCACAAAGCGCTTTACAATTATGCCTCACATTCACCCTGATGTTAGGGTGCTGCCATACAAGGCGCTCACTACACACCGGGAGCAATAGGGGATTAAAGGCCTTGCCCAAGTGCCCTTAGTGATTTTCCAGTCAGGCGGGGATTTGAACCCATGATCTTCTGGACTCAAGCCCAGCACCGTAACCACTAGACCATCACCTCCCTTCCCAGAGCAGATCAGACGCTGTTTCGTAGAAGAACTACACACTTAGAATATGGCAGAAGCAAGTAGACAGAAGAAAGTCAAGACTTCAAAAGTGTGGGAGCACTTTACGTTAATGCAAAGACGTTTGTTAACTGCAACATTTGCAAGTCGGACCTCGCATGGCACGGGAGTACGACGATAATGATGCGTCTCCAACGAAAGCATGTTGGAGTCATCGAGGAAGGGAAGAGCTCAGTGTCTGGGCAAGTTAACAAATCTTTATTTTTGTTTAAGCAGTCGTAACGTCTCAGTATGATAAGTCAGGCCGTGATACGAGGTCTGTTAGAAAAGTATCCGACCTTATTATTTTTTTTTTCAAAAACCATATGGATTTGAATCACGTGTGATTGCGTCAGCCAAGCTTGAACCCTCGTGCGCATGCGTGAGTTTTTTCATGCCTGTCGGTTGCTTCATTCGCCTGTGAGCAGGCTTTGAGTGAGGTGTGGTCTACCCCTCTCGTCTATTTTTTTATTGCGAATAAATGTCTGAATGATTTGGAGCTTTGCTGCATCAATTTTTTTCCAGAAACTGTAAGAGACCTCAAGGTGGACACCGTTCGAAAAATAAATATGGCTTTCAGGGATGATTTTATGGGGATTAAACAGATTAAGGAGTGTTACTGCCCCTTTAAGGACGGCCCACAACTGCTGAGAGCGCAGCGCGCTCCCAGCGCCGATGGACAGGCTGACACCCCGCACAAACAACCAGATCATTTCCAACGTGAAAGCTTTGTTGATCCGGGACCTCGTCTAACTTTCACAAAAAGGCAGAAGATGTGGACATCAGCACTTTTTCCGGCACATTCAACCGTTACAGGAGTTTTTTTTTGTTCATGGAAAAAGAAGCCGAGGGACGCCGCACAAAACCACCTCGGTGTCCGTCTCTCAGGACGGCTTTCAGGTGGCTTTCAGACGGATTCCGGTTGCTTTTCTGTCGTGTGACTATCCGAGAAATTGAGCTTGAGCTGGACAAGCCCCAACATATCCTGTGAGGCTTCATCACAGCGTTTCTTTGCACCGAGCGGCTGCATCACGACGCGCCGAACTCCTCCGCACGTCTGTCTTAATGTGCCGAAAAAGTGCTGATGTCCACATCTTTTCACAATTCCTGTGCTAGTCAGAGGACATACCAGATCAAGACAGCGTCCAGTTTAGAAATGAACTGCACATTTCACTGTTACAGGAGTTTTTGTCATGGAAAGAGGAACAAAGGCGAAGGAATTCCGCGCATCGCGGCGGAGCTGCATGGCGAAAAGAAACGCCGTGATGAAGCCTCACAGGACATGTTCTGGCATGTCCAGCTCATGCACAATCACAATCGGATATTCACACGACTGGAAAGCAACTGGAATCCGTCTGAAATCCACCTTTAAGCCGTCCTGTGAGACCAACACCGAGGTGGTTTTGTCCCGCATAATGAACGGCTCCGTGGCGCGTCCTTCGGCTTCTTTTTCCATGAAAAAAAAAATCTTGTAACGGTGGAATGTGCCGGAAAAAGTGCTGATGTCCACATCTTCTGCCTTTTTGTGAAAGTCAGACAAGGTCCCGGATCAACAAAGCTTTCACGTTGGAAATGATCTGGTTGTTTGTGCGCGGTGTCAGCCTGTCCATCGGCGCTGGGAGCGCGCCGTGCTCTCAGCAGTTGTGGGCCGTCCTTAAAGGGGCAGTAACACTCCTTAATCTGTTTAATCCCCATAAAATCGTCCCTGAAAGCCATATTAATTTTTCGAACGGTGTCCACCTGGAGGTCTCTTACAGTTTCTGGAAAAAAATTGATGCAGCAAAGCTCCAAATCGTTCAGACATTTATTCGCAATAAAAAATAGACGAGGCATGCAAGAGTTTTTTCACGCCTGTCGGTTACGTCACTCGCCTGTGGGCAGTCTTTGAGTGAGGACTGGCCCACCCTCTCGTCGTTTTTTTTTCATTGTTTAGGAATGGCTGACTGCTGCTTTGTTTGATCAAAATTTTTTCAAAGCTGTAAGGCACAACTAAAGACACCATTCGATAAATTCAGCTGGTTTTCGGTAAAAATTTTAACGGTTGAGAGATTTTGGTCTGGTAGTGTCGCCGTAAGGACGGCCCACGGCGCCTGACGGCGATCTGCGCTTTGAGGCGGCAGCGTCTCGCCGTTTCAAGTGGAAAACTTCCACATTTCAGGCTCTGTTGACCCAGGAAGTCGTCAGAGAACAGAGAACTTTCAGAAGAAGTCGGCATGAGTTTATTCGGACATTCCATTGTTAACGGACATCTTGTAATGAAAGATCGTGCGGGCAGAGTCGCATGTCGGGCCGGACCCGACCGCGGGGGTCGCGACAGGAAAAACACCTCCGTTGGAAACCTTAACGGACAAGTTGGAACATGCCCAAGCTGTTAAACAGTTTCTCAGTTACTCGTTGAAAGCCATCAAAAGCCGCCTGAATTTTACAAATGGTTTTCAACACGGAGGTATTTTTCCTGTCGCGGCGCACACAGATTTGCCGAGTTGTCACGGAAACGACTCGGCGAATTTGCACGCACGTCTTTCATTAAAAAATGTTAGGTTGGGACTGTTTACACAGAGACTGCTACCTGCTGCTTTGGACTTGAACTAACAGTCTTTTTCAAGACTTTTTTTACCTTTTTACTTTTTTTAACTTTTTTACTGTGCTCCAACAACGCCTAAGGAAGACCTCTAACGGTCGAAACATCGCGACGGAGCACTTTTATCAGCTAACTTTCATTAGCGTTGGCAAGCTAACTAGCTTGCTAACGCTTTCGTTTTTATTTTTTTTATTTTTATTTTATTTTAGCACCGTTGTCGTGCATTCGCTGTTGTCGTGCGTTGCCTGTGCTGCTTCATGGCCTGTTTGGTGCCTTGATTGGGGCACTCCTTCTGCTGAATCACCTCTGGATTATTTGCACATTATTCACTTTGTGTGTTTTTGGGAATCCGCTAGCTTAGCGCAGCTACTAGCTCTTAGCCGGTTTAGCATGGCGGCTTCTCCTGTCTCTCCCGTACTTTTCTGCTCTGGGTGTGAAATGTTTAGTTATTCCTCGGCCTCCTTTAGCAGTAACGGTACTTGTAATAAGTGCAGCTTATTCGTAGCTTTGGAGGCCAGGCTGGGCGAATTGGAGGCTCGGCTCCGCACCGTGGAAAATTCTACAGCTAGCCAGGCCCCTGTAGTCGGTGCGGACCAAGGTAGCTTAGCCGCCGTTAGTTCCCCCCTGGCAGATCCCGTGCAGTCGGGAAAGCAGGCTGACTGGGTGACTGTGAGGAGGAAGCGTAGCCCTAAACAGAAGCCCCGTGTACACCGTCAACCCGTTCACATCTCTAACCGTTTTTCCCCACTCGACGATACACTCGCCGAGGATCAAACTCTGGTTATTGGCGACTCTGTTTTGAGAAATGTGAAGTTAGCGACACCAGCAACCATTGTCAATTGTCTTCCGGGGGCCAGAGCAGGCGACATCGAAGGACATTTGAAATTGCTGGCTAAGGCTAAGCGTAAATTTGGTAAGATTGTAATTCACGTCGGCAGTAATGACACTCGGTTACGCCAATCGGAGGTCACTAAAATTAACATTAAATCGGTGTGTAACTTTGCAAAAACAATGTCGGACTCTCTTGTTTTCTCTGGGCCCCTCCCCAATCAGACCGGGAGTGACATGTTTAGCCGCATGTTCTCCTTGAATTGCTGGCTGTCTGAGTGGTGTCCAAAAAATGAGGTGGGCTTCATTGATAATTGGCAAAGCTTCTGGGGAAAACCTGGTCTTGTTAGGAGAGACGGCATCCATCCCACTTTAGAGGGAGCAGCTCTCATTTCTAGAAATCTGGCCAATTTTTTTGGATCCTCCAAACTGTGACTATCTAGCGTTGGGACCAGGAGGCAGAGCTGTGGTCTTATACACCTCTCTGCAGCTTCTCTCCCCCTGCCATCCCCTCATTACCCCATCCCCGTAGAGACGGTGCCTGCTCCCAGACCACCAATAACCAGCAAAAATCTATTTAAGCATAAAAATTCAAAAGAAAAAATAATATAGCACCTTCAATTGCACCACAGACTAAAACAGTTAAATGTGGTCTATTAAACATTAGGTCTCTCTCTTCTAAGTCCCTGTTGGTAAATGATATAATAATTGATCAACGTATTGATTTATTCTGCCTAACAGAAACCTGGTTACAGCAGGATGAATATGTTAGTTTAAATGAGTCAACACCCCCGAGTCACACTAACTGTCAGAATGCTCGTAGCACGGGCCGGGGCGGAGGATTAGCAGCAATCTTCCATTCCAGCTTATTAATTAATCAAAAACCTAGACAGAGCTTTAATTCATTTGAAAGCTTGTCTCTTAATCTTGTCCATCCAAATTGGAAGTCCCAAAAACCAGTTTATTTGTTATCTATCGTCCACCTGGTCGTTACTGTGAGTTTCTCTGTGAATTTTCAGACCTTTTGTCTGACTTAGTGCTTAGCTCAGATAAGATAATTATAGTGGGCGATTTTAACATCCACACAGATGCTGAGAATGACAGCCTCAACACTGCATTTAATCTATTATTAGACTCTATTGGCTTTGCTCAAAAAGTAAATGAGTCCACCCACCACTTTAATCATATTTTAGATCTTGTTCTGACTTATGGTATGGAAATAGAAGACTTAACAGTATTCCCTGAAACCTCCCTTCTGTCTGATCATTTTTTAATAACATTTACATTTACCCTGGTGGACTACCCTGCAGTGGGGAATAAGTTTCATTACACTAGAAGTCTTTCAGAAAGCGCTGTAACTAGGTTTAAGGATATGATTCCTTCTTTATGTTCTCTAATGTCATATACCAACACAGAGCAGAGTAGCTACCTAAACTCTGTAAGGGAGTTAGAGTATCTCGTCAATAGTTTTACATCCTCATTGAAGACAACTTTGGATGCTGTAGCTCCTCTGAAAAAGAGAGCTTTAAATCAGAAGTGTCTGACTCCGTGGTATAACTCACAAACTCGTAGCTTAAAGCAGATAACCCGTAAGTTGGAGAGGAAATGGCGTCTCACTAATTTAGAAGATCTTCACTTAGCCTGGAAAAAGAGTTTGTTGCTCTATAAAAAAAGCCCTCCGTAAAGCTAGGACATCTTTCTACTCATCACTAATTGAAGAAAATAAGAACAACCCCAGGTTTCTTTTCAGCACTGTAGCCAGGCTGACAGAGTCAGAGCTCTATTGAGCTGAGTATTCCATTAACTTTAACTAGTAATGACTTCATGACTTTCTTTGCTAACAAAATTTTGACTATTAGAGAAAAAATTACTCATAACCATCCCAAAGATGTATCGTTATCTTTGGCTGCTTTCAGTGATGCCGGTATTTGGTTAGACTCTTTCTCTCCGATTGTTCTGTCTGAGTTATTTTCATTAGTTACTTCATCCAAACCATCAACATGTTTATTAGACCCCATTCCTGCCAGGCTGCTCAAGGAAGTCCTACCATTATTTAATGCTTCAATCTTAAATATGATCAATCTATCTTTGTTAGTTGGTTATGTACCACAGGCCTTTAAGGTGGCAGTAATTAAACCATTACTTAAAAAGCCATCACTTGACCCAGCTATCTTAGCTAATTATAGGCCAATCTCCAACCTTCCTTTTCTCTCAAAGATTCTTGAGAGGGTAGTTGTAAAACAGCTAACTGATCACCTGCAGAGGAATGGTCTATTTGAAGAGTTTGTCAGGTTTTAGAATTCATCATAGTACAGAAACAGCATTAGTGAAGGTTACAAATGATCTTCTTATGGCTTCGGACAGTGGACTTATCTCTGTGCTTGTTCTGTTGGACCTCAGTGCTGCTTTTGATACTGTTGACCATAAAATTTTATTACAGAGATTAGAGCATGTCATAGGTATTAAAGGCACTGCGCTGCGGTGGTTTGAATCTATTGTCTAATAGATTACAGTTTGTTCATGTAAATGGGGAATCTTCTTCACAGACTAAAGTTAATTATGGAGTTCCACAAGGTTCTGTGCTAGGACCAATTTTATTCACTTTATACATGCTTCCCTTAGGCAGTATTATTAGACGGTATTGCTTAAATTTTCATTGTTACGCAGATGATACCCAGCTTTATCTATCCATGAAGCCAGAGGATACACACCAATTAGCTAAACTGCAGGATTGTCTTACAGACATAAAGACATGGATGACCTCTAATTTCCTGCTTTTAAACTCAGATAAAACTGAAGTTATTGTACTTGGCCCCACAAATCTTAGAAGCATGGTGTCTAACCAGATCGTTACTCTGGATGGCATTTCCCTGATCTCTAGTAATACTGTGAGAAATCTTGGAGTCATTTTTGATCAGGATATGTCATTCAAAGCGCATATTAAACAAATATGTAGGACTGCCTTTTTGCATTTACGCAATATCTCTAAAATCAGAAAGGTCTTGTCTCAGAGTGATGCTGAAAAACTAATTCATGCATTTATTTCCTCTAGGCTGGACTATTGTAATTCATTATTATCAGGTTGTCCTAAAAGTTCCCTAAAAAGCCTTCAGTTGGTTCAGAATGCTGCAGCTAGAGTACTGACGGGGACTAGCAGGAGAGAGCATATCTCACCCGTGTTGGCCTCTCTTCATTGGCTTCCTGTTAATTCTAGAATAGAATTTAAAATTCTTCTTCTTACTTATAAGGTTTTGAATAATCAGGTCCCATCTTATCTTAGGGACCTCGTAGTACCATATTACCCCATTAGAGCGCTTCGCTCTCAGACTGCGGGCTTACTTGTAGTTCCTAGGGTTTGTAAGAGTAGAATGGGAGGCAGAGCCTTCAGCTTTCAGGCTCCTCTCCTGTGGAACCAGCTCCCAATTCAGATCAGGGAGACAGATACCCTCTCTACTTTTAAGATTAGGCTTAAAACTTTCCTTTTCGCTAAGGCTTATAGTTAGGGCTGGATCGGGTGACCCTGGACCATCCCTTGGTTATGTTGCTTTAGACGTAGACTGTGGGGGGGTTCCCATGATGCACTTTCTTTCTCTTTTTGCTCCGTATGCATCACTCTGCATTTAATCATTAGTGATTGATCTCTGCCCCCCTTCTCGGCATGTCTTTTTCCTGGTTCTTTCCCTCAGCCCCAACCAGTCTCAGCAGAAGACTGCCCCTCCCTGAGCCTGGTTCTGCTGGAGGTTTCTTCCTGTTAAAGGGAGTTTTTCCTTCCCACTGTGGCCAAGTGCTTGCTCATAGGGGGTCGTTTTGACCGTTGGGGTTTTTCATAATTATTGTATGGCCTTGCCTTACAATATGGAGCGCCTTGGGGCAACTGTTTGTTGTGATTTGGCGCTATATAAGAAAAAAGTTGATTGATTGATTAAGTCCTCATGCCGGCGTCTTCTGAACATTCTCTGTTCTCTCACGACGTCCTGGGTGAATTAAACCTTAAATTAGGATGTTTTCAGGTCGAAACAGGCCGACGACGGCGCCTGGAAGCGCTGCAGGACGTCCCGCTCTGTGGGAAGTCCTTACACCGACAGAAACACCCCATAATCTCTCATCAGCCGTTAAACTTTTCACCGAAAACCAGCTTAATTTCTCGAATAGTATCCACTCGGATATTCCTCACAGGTCCAGAAAAAATTTGGATAAAGCAACGCGCGCCGTCTCGAGCAGCCTGTGAAACAAAGGAATTCAGCCGAGAGGGCTGGACCACATCTCACTCAAGGCCTGCCCACAGGGAAATGACGTCACCGACACGCATGAAAAAACTCACACATGCACACGAGGGTTCAAGCATGATTGGTGGAATCGCACGTCATTCAAATCCATATAGTTAAAAAATAAAATGGTCGGTTTATTGTCTAATAGACCTCGTAATAGCTCTAAATTGTTGTCCGACCGGACAGGTGGCTTTTTTTTTTTTTTTTTTTTTGGTTTAAAACATTCAAATTCTTCTCGCACAACTGGCGCTTCCCCCCAGAGAGAATATGTGGAATAGTCACATGTGACATTGTGAAATGACCACATAGTTTACAAGTTATACAGAGAATGTTGCACATATGAGTCAGGCTGCAGTTTTTGATTTAGGTTTTATGGTTAACTGGTTATGCTAATTGCTCATTTGCAGCAATAAAAATTCTTCTCTTTTTTCACTATATTTTATAACATTTATATGCTTCAATGTTGTTTTATGGCCACTCAGCCCTTTGATAAAGCAATGCCATTTGAAATAATTATTTTTGTTCTTTATTATAAACTGTTTTATTCTTTATTATTTTATATTTCAACAGCCAAGGGACATTTGACAAATGATTGATTTTCAAGTATTTTAAGTTTTCAAATAATGTTCTGTTAAGTGATGGAAGGAGAGAAAAATTGTTTCCCTGGTACATTTTTTAAAAATTCCCCTCTAATCCGATTAATCGATTAATCGTGTCGAAACCCCATCAGATTAATCGATGATCCAAATAATCGTTTGTTGCAGCCCTATTACAAAGTTTATCTAGGCTTGTAAATGACTGGTAGTATTAGTCAAAATACTGAAAATTGTGCACATCACACAAAACACTTCAGAAACAAGGTTTCAAAACCTAAGTAACTAGGTTTAAGGATATGATTCCTTCTTTATGTTTTCCAATGCCATATACCAACACAGTGCAGAGTAGCTACCTAAACTCTAAGTGAGATAGATTATCTCATCAATAGTTTTACATCCTCATTGAGCACAACTTTGGATGCTGTATCTCCTCTGAAAAAGAGAGCCTTAAATCAGAAGTGCCTGACTCCGTGGTATAACTCACAAACTCGCAGCTTAAAGCAGATAACCCGTAAGTTGGAGAGGAAATGACGTCTCACTAATTTAGAAGATCTTCACTTAGCCTGGAAAAAGAGTCTGTTGCTCTATAAAAAAGCCCTCTGTAAAGCTAGGACATCTTACTACTCATCACTAATTGAAGAAAATAAGAACAACCCCAGGTTTCTTTTCAGCACTGTAGCCAGGCTGACAGAGTCAGAGCTCTATTGAGCCGTGTATTCCTTTAACTTTAACTAGTAATGACTTCATGACTTTCTTTGCTAATAAAATTTTAACTATTAGAGAAAAAATTACTCATAACCATCCCAAAGACATATCGTTGTCTTTGGCTGCTTTCAGTAATGCTGGTATTTGGTAAGACTCTTTCTCTCCGATTGTTCTGTCTGAGTTATTTTCATTACAGTTAAATTTTCGTTGTTACACAGATGATACCCAGCTTTATCTATCCATGGAGCCAGAGGACACACACCAATTATTTAAACTGCAGGAATGTCTTATAGACATAAAGACATGGATGACCTCTAATTTCCTGCTTTTAAACTCAGATAAAACTGAAGTTATTGTACTTGGCCCCACAAATCTTAGAAACATGGTGTCTAACCAGATCCTTACTCTGGATGACATTACCCTGACCTCTAGTAATACTGTGAGAAATCTTGGAGTCATTTTTGATCAGGATATGTCATTCAAAGCGCATATTAAACAAATATGTAGGACTGCTTTTTTGCATTTACGCAATATCTCTAAAATGAGAAAGGTCTTGTCTCAGTGTGATGCTGAAAAACTAATTCATGCATTTATTTCCTCTAGGCTGGACTATTGTAATTCATTATTATCAGGTTGTCCTAAAAGTTCCCTGAAAAGCCTTCAGTTAATTCAAAATGCTGCAGCTAGAGTACTGACAGGGACTAGAAGGAGAGAGCATATCTCACCCATATTGGCCTCTCTTCATTGGCTTCCTGTTAATTCTAGAATAGAATCTTATCTTAGGGACCTCGTAGTACCATATCACCCCAATAGAGC
This sequence comes from Thalassophryne amazonica, assembly GCF_902500255.1. NCBI lineage: Eukaryota > Metazoa > Chordata > Actinopteri > Batrachoidiformes > Batrachoididae > Thalassophryne > Thalassophryne amazonica. The sequence goes on from NC_047118.1 coordinate 79,015,728, forward strand.
GCTTCGCTCTCAGACTGCAGGCTTACTTGTAGTTCCTAGGGTTTGTAAGAGTAGAATGGGAGGCAGAGCCTTCAGCTTTCAGGCTCCTCTCCTGTGGAACCAGCTCCCAATTCAGATCAGGGAGACAGACACCCTCTCTACTTTTAAGATTAGGCTTAAAACTTTCCTTTTTGCTAAAGCTTATAGTTAGGGCTGGATCAGGTGACCCTGAACCATCCCTTAGTTATGCTGCTATAGACTTAGACTGCTGGGGGGTTCCCATGATGCAGTGTTTCTTTCTCTTTTTGCTGTGTATGCACCACTCTGCATTTAATCATAAGTGATTGATTTCTGCTGTCTTCCACAGCATGTCTTTTTCCTGATTCTCTCCCCTCAGCCCCCTCCCTGAGCCTGGTTCTGCTGGAGGTTTCTTCCTGTTAAAAGGGAGTTTTTCCTTCCCACTGTCGCCAAGTGCTTGCTCATAGGGGGTCGTTTTGACCGTTGGGGTTTTTCAGTAATTATTGTATGGCTTTTGCCTTACAATATAAAGCGCCTTGGGGCAACTGTTGTTGTGATTTGGCGCTATATAAATAAAATTGATTTGATTTAAACGAGAGTAGGCTACTCACTAGGTGTTCACAGGAAACAGTTATTTATTTCTATATGTATTTATTTATTTTCATTGTTACATGGTTTTATCTTTTCTGTTTTGTTTCATTAGGTCATTTTTCTCTCGTTCTCTAAAACTGTAACATTATTAGTCTATTATTGTCTTATGTAGACTATTATTGTTGTTGCTGTTAATATATGAAGAAAAATAAATTTAAAAAATTACAACTTGACTCTTTTACGACAATGAACGCTGAGCCATTAATTATACAGAAAACAAATCAACACAAGTGCTGATGCTAACAGCTTAATGCTAACTTTAACATTGAAAACGCAATAGACATGCTAACGCGTTAGCATCGGCCCCGTTTTTAAGTTATAAAATACATGTATCAACTGTTTCAGGAGACCATAACAGGTTGGTTTAACATAAAAAATATTAAATATTACTCACAGACTCTTCAGGGGTTTAGCGGGGAAAAATTAGGATAAAGCGAAATTACACAATGAAGCCACGAATGAATCACTGCTTCGATTGGTTCAAAGTAAAGCCGCGCTGCAGAAAAGTTGATTACAGACCCGCTGCAGGTCTGTAATCAATGTAGAGAAATTATTATTTTCCTGACAAACACCCCCCAAATGCACAAGTGCGCAACTGCAAAAAAGCCGACCGGACATGACAAATCGGCCTGACTTCGTTCCAATCGCTAGTTGTCTCTGGGTGAAAACACAACTTTTGTGTGTGTGTGTGTGTGTGTGTGTGTGTGTGTGTTGTTTTTTTAAATGAGTAACGGCATGGCGCATAGAAAATGTATCGGAGTAGAAGTATGCAATTAACATCAGAAATTTAGTAAAGTAAAAGTAAGCTGAATTAAAAAAAAAAAAAAACTCAAGTAAAGTACAAGTACTGAGTGACGTATTCACAATTAAGCATTCACGTGTTTGTCCAGGTGGAACATATTGGCCAATTAGCTCACGTAGTGTCATTTTGAATGGCAGTGTTTTGAAACTGCAAGCATGTGACTTTGTCAGATTGTTGTGTCTTATACAGAAAACTGTGTTGTTAATTTAAAATGTGCCATTTTGAGTTGCAAAATGTGTACAGCAGAAACTGTTAGACTTTTGGAGACTTGAGAGGTTTTGCTCTGTGTCAGTTAAAATAATTGTGCTATGGATGTCATTTTAGTGTGTTAGCAGTTGGAAAAAACTGTTGTTCATTCAGTTGCTCCCGGTTTTTGTTCAGGGTCGCCACAGCGGATACAGCCAGATTCACATTGGTAATTGGCACAAGTTTTATGCCGGATGCCCTTCCTGACGCAACTCCAGTTTCACCCGGAGAAACACACAGCCGCTGGTGTTCCAAAGAGGTCTCCCATCCAAGTACTAACCGGATCCTGCCCTGCTTAGCTTCTAAGACCTGACACAGAGCAGACTGGCTGCAGTTGGAAAAAAAACTGTAATGCTGAGAAATTGTACTGTTTGTCTTTCTGATGCCTCATCCTTTTTTTTTTTTCCCTTTTTTTTTTTTTTTGAAGCACCTTGAAGCAACTTTGTTGTGATTTGGTGCTTTATAAATAAATGATATATATGTTTAAATAAACAGCCTGGGGCCAAATTTTCCAGTTTCTCCTCAACAGCTTTTCCATTTTTTATTTTTTTATTTTATTTTATTTTTTTTTTTTGATCAATGGGGAAATTGCATTATTTTAATCTGGGGAAATATCCCCACCTTTCACAACCTTTCATTTGGGGGGTCGGGGTGGTAAATGAGTCTAGGGCCCAAATTTCTAGTTTTTCCCTTGTTAGCTTTTCCAATTTTCATCCTACCACTGGTGAAATTCACTTATTTCAGGGCCCCTTCACACATAGTACGAATAAGTACAGCTCAGGGCGACTCACAGTGGAACAGCTTGTATGAGCGAACCACGAAACATCGTGCCAATGGTCAGGCATGCACGATGCCGCTGCGACAGTTCGTGCACACGGGAACACAGTGCGAGCAGCTGCGCAATCACATTGCGCAGCTGCTGTGAAAATTTAAAAAATACATGCCACCCATAGGTTTCGAACCTGCACTTTCCAAAAGCTCTGATTGTCAGCCACTTTACCACTGAGCTACCATCGCTGGCCTGTAATCAGTGCGGAAAAATGCCTTAAATCAACAAGGACACGGAGGAGGTAGGCTGTACCACTGCAGCCCGCGCGCAAAGGCGAAAGACGTTTTATATATTTTCACATGACAGCAGGCAGAGACACGCGCCTCAGAGGAATGTTGTAAGTTTATGTCCTTCCAAACATGGAACGTGACGTCCAGGATCAAAGATCTTTACAGCTGCGGCCGTGAGCAGACACCCCACCCCCACCCCCCGTCCCCGTCTGTTCAGCGCCCAGAGTGTCTCTGTGTTATCTGGTCATTCCAGTGGTGGGCACAACTCGGCTAAACCCATAGCAGATAATTATCAAAGCTAATGTTTTTGCTATCGGATTAGCTTTTCAGATAAGTTTAAAAACCATCATCAGACCAGTTAGCTTCCGATAAATTTAGTTCCAATAACTTTCAGTCCGATAACATCTTTTATGCTGGTAAAGTGAGTAAAGTTTAACGGTCAAACATTTTAGCCCATCTGTTGTGTGTTTGTAGCAGACTGGCTGCCTGTCACTTGCTGATGATGTCATCATTAGGTGCAAAACGTGATTGGCCAGTCGGCGCAGGGAGCTTTGTGGTTTGTGTAGTTCAGGTTCACTTTGGACCTTACAGTGAGTCGTCCACTCAACACAAAAACAAAACAGACTAATTTTAACATTATTTTATTTCTTTGTGGCTGTAATCGTCAAGACTTGGTGGGGGAGAGGAGCTCTCACAGTGCAGCTGTGTGTACAGAAGGACTTCATGTTTAGACACTGTTTTGGATTTTTTTTTTTTTTTTTTTTTTTAAGGACGCTTTATGTGGATTAATTATTCAGATGAATCCCATAACAGGTAATAATTTATATTTACTATGTGTATTTTACTCTGCCAATCAATGCATTAATGGACGTATTTCAGTTGTTTAAACCACAGGGTTCAAAGCATGTGAAAAAAGCAGCTTGTAAATGACAGTGTATCTAATACCGAGATGAACTGTGACTTTAATACTGTTTTTTACTGCTTTTGAAAGATGACAGTGTTTGGGGTTTTATTTTTTATTTATTCATTTTTTGTTTGTTCTTTGTTTGTGATCCTTGAATTTACCCAGCAGCCCCTGCGGCACTGCTTTTGAAAGTGAAACTGGTTTATCAGAAGCCAACAGTGTAATCTGTGTAATCTGAATCAATACTAATAGTTATTGGTTATCTGTAATAAAAATGCTGCAGCCAGACTTTTGACACGAAGCAGAAAGTTCGACCACATTACACCCATTTTGGCATCCCTTCACTGGCTTCCTGTCCCAGTGAGATCAGATTTTAAGGTTCTGCTACGAACCTATAAAATTATTCATGGACTGGCACCTCCCTACCTAGCTGACCTAATTAAACCTTACGCCCAGGCTTTACGTTCTCAGGGTGCAGGACTACTTTGTGTCCCTAAGGTGAATAAAAAGTCTGCGGGTCACAGAGCTTTCTCTTATCGTGCCCCTGTTCTGTGGAATGATCTCCCTGCGTCAATAAAAGTCAGATTCTGTGGAGATTTTCAAGTCCAGAATTAAGATGCACTTATTTTCCCTTTCATATGGCTAGCATACTAGTACAGGTTTTTTTTTTACACTTTTTACTCTCTTAATTCATGTTAGTAATTGGAGCGGGCCGCAGCCTCAGCTTTACCTAAATTCTGGGTCTTTTAGTGAAGTTTAGGGCTAGTGGCCTGCGATCACCTTAGTATTTCTCTGTTTTTCTTGTTGTTTAATGCTGGCAAATTATACAGTATTTTTGTCTTTCTGATGCCTGGTTCTGTTTTTCTTTTTTTTCTCTCTCTGTTTAAGGTGCAGCTCCATCCAGAGATGGGAGTTGTATTCGTGTTGGCGATCCTCCTGTCCTGTGCGCCAGTAGCATTTCTTGTATATCCGTCCGTGAATTGTTCTGTAATTTATGTTTGTAGCATGGCCCAAGCAGAGGGCCACCCCTTTGAGTCTGGTCTGCTTGAGGTTTCTTCCTCAGAGGGAGTTTTTCCTTACCACTGTTGCTCTGGGGGTTGGTAAGGTTAGACCTTACCTGTGTGAAGCGCTTTGAGGTAACTCTGTTGTGATTTGGTGCTATATAAATGAAAATAAATTGAAAGATAAAATTTTTATTAGCTTATCGTCATAAAAGATAACTTTTCAGATATCTGATTAATGTTTTTCAAAGCTAACTTTTTGGTTAGCTGTCCCCACCACTGGGTCATTCATATTCATTATTTGTTATGTAATTGTGTATGTAGGGATTGCCGTAATTATTATATAACTGTCCTGGCGGTGGTGTCTGTGTTTGTAATGTGTGCACTGAGCTGTCATCCAGCTGTTAGTATTCTGTGATCAGCTGACAGGCCCCTCCCCGTGCTGTGTATCATTAGACCTCGCTGTCCGGCCCCTATGTGATCAGATCTGTACATACATATAAGCATTTTATGCAAGTGTGCACCCCCCCTTCCCCCCCCAGCACACCAGATGTGTTGGGGGTGGGGGTGTGACACAGGCACCACATATGTGGCTTTTTGCAAAGCCACACTCGTGGAGGCACTTAGACAAATTTCACATCTAGCTCGACAGTGATTGTCTGCTAACTGTCTTGTTGACTGTGATGATAGCGGGAATGGCCACACATTTTCAAAGTGCCAAACGAGCAGTGTTAGATGTTCATGTGTGTCAGCTGGAATTTGGCTGACACTTGCCACGAGAGGGTTCGATGGATTGTCAGTGCATAGTCTTTCAGCCGCTGGTGTGCACAAATAGTTGTAGCAACAGATATGAGGTGTTAGAGGCAGTCAGTGGCGATTCTTCACTCAGTTGTCGTGATTGGTAATGTCACAACACTCATAAAAGGTTCAACTTTTACCAGCTTAAATCCTTTCGCTGTTAAAAAAAATAAAATAATACTAAAACTAAAAAGTCATATGTACTGGATCTGTTTATATGTTGTTTCTCCAGGCCTATAGGGGGCGCAGGTTTTGCACAGTTCGCTATGTTTACCAATTAATACATGGAAGAAATGTAAAAGGAAGTGTTAATTTTGCATGAGGCAAGCTGCGTGTGGCGTTTCTCTCCAAATCGAAAGCCATCCACTCCTTCTATCCCTTTGAGTGTCAATATGAGTAAGTTTCTGAGTTTGTGATTTAGACTGATGGTATGTAAATTTGAGATGTTTTGATACGCTGCATGTGTCAGTATAGTGAAGTCCAATCTGAGTTCATGTAATATGGCTGCTAAGTTTAAGTTAACCTTTTAATGCACCGTATACATGAGGAAATGATTATTTGAATTAAGTGGACATATTGTGGTTTGTATACTAAGCATTTTCTGTGTTTTTTATCATTACAGTTTCACACTTTTTTGCATTAAATCCTGTCCAAATACGACACATGCCTGTTCCTGGGAGGAAGTGATGTAAGAGACAGTTTAGCTGGCTGTGAATCTCAGTGTAGGACACGGGGTCACATTGGGTGCAACAGTACAGTGAAATCATAGCATTCTGCGAGGGACTACGACTGGCAGTTCTACTCTGTCATGGAGAAATCAGCTGAAGGTCAAAACATATAATGAAACGAGGTCCATTCGCTCATCGAAGTCCTCGGTGTCTTCAGGAAAACTGACTGTTAGATCATCATCATCAGCATGTTCAAACAGGTCATCAGCATCAACCCAAGCCAATATAGCAGCAGCACAAGCAGAAGCTCAACCAGTGAAAGCCATATTAGCCTACGCTGAAAAGGAGATGAGAATTAAAGTGAAAAGGCCCATCTAGAAACAACTCTTGATGTACTCGATCTCCAGAAGGAAGCTGATGCAGCCATGGCTAAAGCAGAGGTGATGGGGTCAGCAGCAGCTCAATTTGACAGAGCTGGATCAAAAGAGGAGTTGTCATTTTTGCCGCTCCAACCAACCCCAGAGCACAAAGTGAGCGAGTAGATCAATAAACATGAATGCACTGACCTGGCTCAAGACAAGAGAGATCTATTTCAACATGATAGCAAATATCAGAACGGACAAAGCGAACAACCAGTAATGTACATGTAACGGAGGCCAGCAGGTGTTGCTGTGCAGATCTAGTTAATAAAACTCACTCCCAACAACTCAAAAGTATTCTCTGGTCACAAGGCCAGAGCCCTGGGTTTTAGCCTTCTGGTTAGAGTCCGACTCCTGTGCCGAGGATGGTGAGTTTGCGTCCCAAGGGGAGCGAATGGGTGGAGTCATAACACAACGCAGAGTGCAGCCACTACATACCTATTGGTCCTCAGACTAGAACCAATGCCCTTTTTCACCACAAGATGGAGCTAAGCAACTACTGCAAAGAGATGTAATTCCAAAAAATCTCTGTCACAACCACAGCAGGGATTAAGCCCAAATTACAATGCGGACAGTACAAGTGACCTTGCCAGATTCCTTGCCAAGATTCAAATAGTAACTGGAGGACTGTCTAAATTTGATAATAAGCCAGAGAGTTACCTAAGCTGGAAAGCCACATTGCAGAGTACCATCAAGGACCTCGGACTTACAGCCAGTGAAGAAATGAATCTACTCATTAAGTGGCTAGGCCCTTAGTCTTCTGAACATGCCAAAAGACTAAAAGCAGTCAACATAAAGCATCCACCTGCTGGTCTGAACATGATATGGTTAAGACTGGAGGAATGTTACGGCTCCCCGGAAGCAAGCTCTCCAGTAAAGAACCACACAAGCTTCGTGACCTGTTGGATCTACTGTGTGAACTCCAAGCTGCAAAGCTAGATTGATATTTACCTGGGTTAAGTTACCTTGACACTAGTGATGTTAAGCTCGAGTCAGTCTGCTCGACACTGCATCGAGCTTTTTGAACCAGAAGTGTCAGTGAGCAGCGTTTCGAGCACGCCCCATCACGTGACCACTGCGAGTGAGGCCTCAGTACGTCACACCACGTGTCGAGCTTCGCGGAAAATTTGAATAATCTGGGCATGTCAATACGACCCGCCAAGTATTTAAATGAGATTTGAATCGCAGCTCAAACCGTTGGTTTTTGAGAGGAGGAGATTGCTAGCGACATTGTTATTGCCAGTTACCACGTGAATCGGAGCCAAGGAAAGCATTAGGTCTAGTTTAGAGTTCATTTACTATAGTTAGCTACATCTACATAGGATCTAACATAGACAGACACACACCATACACAACAGGCATCCATTCATATGCAACATTTATTCACACAGTACATCAACATAGGTTATAGGTTAGACTATATATTATAGTAGATCAGAGACTGAGCTGAGTGACTGAAGAGCTGTGATTTTGTTGAAGTGAAAGGTGTGAGAAAGGTGTGTGTGTGTGTGTGAGAGAGTGAGTAGTGGTGAGGAAGGGACATGGAGGAGCCAGTTCCAAAAAGAGCACGATCAATTGCTTGGGAGCACTTTGATCTAATAAGCCCCAAAAAGGTCAAGTGCTTGATTTGTGCTCAAGAGTTGAGGTACAGTAACAATACGTCTTCAATGCTGCGACACCTGAGGTCCAAACATCCCGAGACATCAATGGCTGCTGCTTCTGTTGCTGCTCCTGGAGCAGGAATCAGGCCATATAAGCTAAATTTTATTCTTTATCTAAGATTAAAACATACTCATAAACAAAAATAGCTCATTATGTCATACTGTATTTCCATTAAAGGCAGACAAGCTGATTTGGATGAGGCACTGGTGGACTATGTTGTGGAAGATGCACAACCGTTCAAAATAGTGGAGAACAAAACCTTCAGGGCTTTACTACAAAGGTTTGACCCAACATATGCCTCCCTCCAGAGGAGAAGACCGGCTCAAATACTGGGCGACACGAGTCGCAGTCTATCCCAATTTGCAGAGAATGGCAAAAAAATATGCGAGCGGGTCTTCTCCAAAGCTGGAGAGGTGGTGAAGCAGAAGAGGAGCCGATTAAAGTCCAGCACCATTGAAATTATTCTTTTTTTTTTTTTTGAATAAAAATTGATGAAAGTTGCACAATCACCATCTCCTATCCCCTCTATTCTACTAATTACAGCAACATAAGCACCAGTTGCAGAAGCACATGTCTTTCTCACTTTTCCCGTCACATTTTATCCAAATATAGTTTGAGGAATGATAATAAATCTACATTCTACAATAAAGGCTTTCAGAACCATTATGTGTGCATCTGTAGGGACTATTGATTACATTAAAAAGACAATAATGCATATGACATTTTTATTATTATTTTTCAAGAACAAACCACATCAGTCATGAATTAATGCAAACATTTGTCAGGGCACTCGCTCAAGGTAATTCTCGAAACAATCCAGCAGATGTCACCCTTAAAACTATCAAATGCATCGAAGCAGTGTGTCGTTTTTCAGCCAGTTGTGTTGCAGTGGCTCATTGGTTCACGAGACTTCGAAATTGCCATCACTACTTGACACAGCCAGAGGAGTAGGTCCACTTGTGGAGAAACTGCCCTTCCATCTTCAAGAAAAATGGACAATGGTAGGATCAAAGTTTTAAAGAAGACCACAATGTTCATTTCCCACCCATCTGTCTTTGTTGAGTTTGTGAAAGGTCAAGCCAAAACAAGGAATGACCCAAGCTTCGCCACAAATTTCAACAACTCTATCACGTGCCAACCACACCCAGCTATAAAAGAGGAAAACCAACAGGTAACTATGACCAAAAGCCATCAGTCACAGGGAACAAGACAAACATCATCACAGGGATCCAAGACAAAAGAAGCAGAAGAAGACATTAAAAGACAGTGTCCAATACATCACAAACCCCACCCACTTAAAGGATTTAAAGGAAGGGGTTTCAGAACTATGCTACTTGAAGATAGGAAAAATTTGCTCAAAGACAATAACATCTGTTATCGCTGCCTTGCTTCCACCAGCCACCAAGCCAAAGATTGTACAATCATGATTAAGTGTGAAGAGTGCGACAGTGAGACACCTGACAGTTCTTCATCCTGGCCCAGCACCGCAAATGTCCAAGCCTTTCTCATCCCCTAAAGAGCATGGCAGGGAGCAAGTAAATGCACAGAACTCAGAAGTTACTGCCACATGTACAGAGGTATGTGGAAACGAAATCACAGCGAAATCCTGTTCAAAGATCTGCATAGTGCAAGTCTATCGCTAAGGTCAGCAAGACATCAGAAGAATGTATGCAATAGTTGATGATCAAAGTAATCAGTCGCTTGCAAAGACAGAGTTTGACGTGTTTAATATACAAAGCCCAACAACTTTCTTTCCTTCACTTAGCTGTAATTAGGGGTTGTATCCAGCACTCCCTGTATCTCAGCACTCCCACGGTACTCAGCGCTGTCGTGACCCAGCTCCAATGCAACTCCTGTCCTCACCACATGCCAGTCATCAGTCCAGGTAGTGCGCTGTCACAGTCTCTCCTCTGGCCACACGCCCACGCCAAGCTCCTCTTTCCTCCAACAATTAGGCCTACTCCATCTGCTCTCCAGTGCTCCTGCTGCTGCTGTAAGCTCACTGCCTCTCTCTCTTTTCCCGCGCTCCCATTTCTACTACTGACCCCTCTTATCTGGCACACCTGTGCATCTCCCCCAATCAGCACAGTGTCCTCATGCAGCCTATTCAGTCCCAGCTGAGTCAATTATGATCCCTGATTAGAAGTCCATACTCAAATTTATCTGCTAAAAACACTAATTGAAATAATTCATTCAATTAAGATTAGACAAATAAAAGAAAAAAAAAAAACTGGTTCCAGTGACATTTTTCCCCCTTCTTTAATAGTGGTTGTCCCGACCACTCACTCATAATCGTACCTACTAGGTGCAATGCCAAAATTGGCTCGTTGCGAGTGCCAAAGCTCACCACTGTGGGGCTGCTGGTACTCTCGGAGGGTCAGATAGTTCAGCCTGAGCTGGATCCGGCTCCAGGCTGGATGGCACTAATAATCAGGCCAGGAAGCCACCAAGTAGGAGGGGACAGATCTGTGGGCTGATTGTCCTGTTGAGGCTTCAGTTCATTTCCTTGTTCCTGATGATCCTGTAACACATTTAAAGGGCAGATTCTGAGGTTATTACGATGTATAGTTCGTGTCGACACTTCTTTCCCTTCGGGGAGAACAACATAGCATGGGTGGTCCTCCTGCAGTTGTTTGACCACAAAAAACAGCTCAGAACTCCATCTAGGAGCCAATTTTCCTTTAGATCTCCGGCGGAAATTATGAACCAACTCACGTGCTCCTGAAGCCACTACCAGCCTTCTTGCCCATCGGTTATAGCGTGCTTGGTCTCTGCCTTGTTGTTTCAGAGAATGTTCTTTTGCTACTCTATAGGCTTGACCTAGGGCCTGCTGATGTCTTCTTACCCACCCTTGTGATCCATGAGGCTCTATTGGAGTACTCAGGCCAGTTACCCAGTCCACTGGGAGACCAGCGTGTCTTCCAAAAACCAAAAAATGTGGAGTCATCCGTGTTGTACTTTGAGTGGTATTGTTGTAAGCCCGCAGGAGCATTGGCAGCCGCTCTGGCTAATAGGCTTGACCTTTCTTGGACAGAGAGTTCAGCAACCTCAACAGGGTCTGCCACTCACAGGCCCCATTTCCCTAGGGGTGGTATGCAGTCATTCGACTCTTCTGGCAACCATAGAGCTGGCAAAGATCACTTACCAACGCGGATTCAGAGGCAGCACCCCTATCTGACAAAATTCGTTCTGGGCAACCGAAAATCTGAATAAGATTGGAATACAAGCTCTAGCAGTAGTACTGACAGATTGATCTTTGGTAGGGACTGCAAGAGTATACTTTGAAAAAATATCAGTCATTACAAGGATGTACGGGTATTGATCCCCCAGACGGCCCAAAGAGAGGTAATCCACCCCAACAACTTCAAAGTGATAGGAGGTGAAAATAGATAATAATGGTGCTCTCACTTCAGGTCCAGCCTTGGCGCACACACACTGGGGACACGTCTCAGTCCACTCCTTTATGTCCTGCGTCATCCTCGGCCAATAGCAAAGTTGCCTAAAACTGCCAGGGTTCATTCACTATTGGGGTGTCCCATTCCCTCATGATAGTCTTTCCAAATCCCTTTCCTGCTTTGGAATGATCACTTGGAGCAACTGCTGGCCAGAGCCTCATTCTATAATGTGAACGTTTCAATACACCATCGCACAATACAGTTTTGTCCCATTCTCTAATCAGTACCTTCCTCACCAGGAGTTGCGCACAGTCTGCACGCCGTACCAGAAGACGAGGAGCGGTGTAGAATGTCAGCTTGCTGCAACTGAGGCTGGAACAATGAGTGCTGTGCCGGAGGAGCTACAAGAACCGGCAGCTGATGAGACGTAAGTCACACCAGTCATCAGAGACCTGATGGACAGTTTGATGTCCGATGAATTCCTTAAAACAATTAGTGACCATGGCTCACCTGCTTTTAATGGTGATTAAAGATTACCATCAAAAACTCTGTTACGGCTGCCAAGCAGATCACCCGAGCCAGAAACAACACAACTGTTTGGATGAGCCAAATTAATATTTCTACATGGGGCACTTTGACCAGCTGATGTCAAAAATTTGGACTGCACGTTTCATCCCAGGCGTGCTGAAACTCCTGGAAAATCGCTTCATCCATCCTTCACCAGCGAGAGTGCAGGGCGAGAACATTGTTAGTGAGCTGAAATATTAATAATTATTAGATAGATCATTTTGCTGAAAAGCTGAATGAAATTTACACTTGTTTTGGTGAAAACTGTGAGGAGGTTGAAGCTGTATGGAATTCTGATGACTGAACACCTGCAGGTTTTTTTTTTAATTATTATTATAGATATTTTGTTATGGTTAACTGTGTGATGAAATTGTTTGAAAGCGCGAGGGTGCGGACTCTTGTATCTGAAGAAATTATCATTCGCAAACTCGACAGCCCCGACATCTCTTCAACTGTAATGGAACACGTCATCAAACGTCAAACTGGGCCTGGAATCTGGGAGGAATATGTCGCACCACGGCCCTACAATCGTCTGAAAAGTTGCTGTATGATGTACAGTAGTGTTCAGAATAATAGTAGTGCTATGTGACTAAAAAGATTAATCCAGGTTTTGAGTATATTTCTTATTGTTACATGGGAAACAAGGTACCAGTAGATTCAGTAGATTCTCACAAATCCAACAAGACCAAGCATTCATGATATGCACACTCTTAAGGCTATGAAATTGGGCTATTAGTAAAAAAAAAAAAAAAAAAAAAAAAAAAAAAAAAGGAGAAAAGGGGGTGTTCACAATAATAGTAGTGTGGCATTGTCAGTGAGTTCATCAATTTTGTGGAACAAACAGGTGTGAATCAGGTGTCCTGTTTTGTTGGAATTGTGAGAAATATGTACGGGATAAAATTCCCTTTTTTTCATGTATATATTTGAATCAATACTTAATGTTTTTCTCTTTTTTTTAATGTATGCATGCAACCAAGTGTGGCTTTAACCTCATCTATGTAATAAACCTTGTTTTCTAAACTCAGTGTGTTCTTTCCAATAAGGCTGATGAAAAGGGGTAATTTGTTTTTCCAAAAATAAAACAAAATGTTTTTTAAAACCAGGTGTTTTTGAGAATAAAGACGAATATTTAATTTCTCTTGGGTTAATTTTTAAAGAATACATGAATATTTAAAACAGAGGGGGAAAAGGGTATGATTCCTCATGGGCTCAATTTAACAAAAAAAGTTTTTTAAGAAAGTAATTATTTAAAACGAATAAGACGAATATTTACAGTAGTATGTAAAAGTTTGAACATCCCTGATGATTTCCACGATTTTCCTTTATAAATCTGGTTGGATCAGCAATTTCCATAAAGCTGTTTGATTAAAAAAAATCTGAGCAGAGTTATCGACAAAGTGTTCATGATTTCAGAATGGATACCGCCTTTACCACCCGTTTATAAATTGAAAGACTGTGAACTTATTTATGGAGCTAAATCCAGGCCAAAGGTTTTGTAATCTGAAAATAAAAAAAGATTGAAAAAATAAATTTTGAAACTGAAAATGAAATGTTTGTTCTTGAATTGTCATTTAAAAAGTATCAAAATAAAAAAAAGTGTAAGATATTTTTCAGTTTAAATAATTTTTTGATTCAGCTCAAATTTTTTTGGGGATCAAATTTATTTTCATTCATTTTTTTTTTTTTCACCTTCAGATCTTTTCACTTTCTAATGTTATTTTTTCAGTTTCAAACTTTTGGCCCTGTTCTGGCGTGAGAGGGCATGGCTTTGATTGAGAGGGGCGTGGAATTGAGTGACAGAGTAATCAGTCCTCACATGATGTTGCTTTCAGGAAACGTGGGTACTTCGATAGATAATGACTTAACACTTTCTCTCCACTGTATTGTCTTGATACCTGTAAATAAAGTGACGCTAAAGATGTCTATTGCAAGTAATTCTAGACCGCTCTAATATTCCAGACAGCCGGCAAACTACACTCAACAAAAATATAAACGCAACACTTGGTCTTGCTCCCATTTTGTATGAGATGAACTCAAAGATCTAAAACTTTTTCCACATACACAATATCACCATTTCCCTCAAATATTGTTCACAAACCAGTCTAAATCTGTGATAGTGAGCACTTCTCCTTTGCTGAGATAATCCATCCCACCTCACAGGTGTGCCATATCAAGATGCTGATTAGACACCATGATTAGTGCACAGGTGTGCCTTAGACTGCCCACAATAAAAGGCCACTCTGAAAGGTGCAGTTTTATCACACAGCACAATGCCACAGATGTCGCAAGATTTGAGGGAGCGTGCAATTGGCATGCTGACAGCAGGAATGTCAACCAGAGTTGTTGCTCGTGTATTGAATGTTCATTTCTTGCCTCGTTGCTTGCCTCTACTGGTGGTTGGCTCTCACTGCGGTATTGTATCTCTTCCTGTTCCGGAGCACAGCGGTGTTTTGCTGTATCTGTTAACTGTTTAATCTGCGCAGTTAGATTGATCTAGTTAACCAGATAACGATTTGTTTCACAGTGTAATCTTCACGTGCCTTAACTAAAGCACTCCCTCTGCTGAATCACCTCTAAATTATTTACACGTTATTCACTTTGTGTGTTTTTAGGAATCCGCTAGCTTAGCGCAGCTACTAGCTCTTAGCCGATTTAGCATGGTGGCTTCTCCTGTCTCTCCCGCACTTTTCTGCTCTGGGTGTGAAATGTTTAGTTATTCCTCGGCCTCCTTTAGCAGTAATGGTACTTGTAATAAGTGTAGCTTATTCGTAGCTTTGGAGGCCAGGCTGGGCAAATTGGAGACTCGGCTCCGCACCTTGGAAAATTCTACAGCTAGCCAGGCCCCTGTAGTCGGTGCGGACCAAGGTAGCTTAGCCGCCGTTAGTTCCCCTCCGGCAGATCCCGAGCAGCCAGGAAATAGGCCGACTGGGTGACTGTGAGGAGGAAGCGTAGCCCTAAACAGAAGCCCCGTGTACACCGCCAACCCGTTCACATTTCTAACCGTCTTTCCCCACTTGGCGACACACCCGCCGAGGATCAAACTCTGGTTATTGGCGACTCTGTTTTGAGAAATGCGAAGTTAGCGACACCAGCAACCATAGTCAATTGTCTTCCGAAGGGCCAGAGCAGGCGACATTGAAGGAAATTTGAAACTGCTGGCTAAGGCTAAGCGTAAATTTGGTAAGATTGTAATTCACGTCGGCAGTAATGACACCCGGTTACGCCAATCGGAGGTCACTAAAATTAACATTGAATCGGTGTGTAACTTTGCAAAAACAATGTCGGACTCTATAGTTTTCTCTGGGCCCCTCCCCAATCGGACCGGGAGTGACATGTTTAACCGCATGTTCTCCTTGAATTGCTGGCTGTCTGAGTGGTGTCCAAAAAATGAGGTGGGCTTCATAGATAATTGGCAAAGCTTCTGGGGAAAACCTGGTCGTGTTAGGAGAGACGGCATCCATCCCACTTTGGATGGAGCAGCTCTCATTTCTAGAAATCTGGCCAATTTTATTAAATCCTCCAAACCGTGACTATCCAGGGTTGGGACCAGGAAGCAGAGTTGTAGTCTTACACACCTCTCTGCAGCTTCTCTCCCCCTGCCATCCCCTCATTGCCCCATCCCCGTAGAGACGGTGCCTGCTCCCAGACCACCAATAACCAGTAAAAATCTATTTAAGCATAAAAATTCAAAAAGAAAAAATAATATAGCACCTTCAACTGCACCACAGACTAAAACAGTTAAATGTGGTCTATTAAACATTAGATCTCTCTCTTCTAAGTCCCTGTTAGTAAATGATATAATAATTGATCAACATACTGATTTATTCTGCCTTACAGAAACCTGGTTACAGCAGGATGAATATGTTAGTTTAAATGAGTCAACACCCCCGAGTCACACTAACTGCGAGAACGCTCGTAGCACGGGCCGAGGCGGAGGATTAGCAGCAATCTTCCATTCCAGCTTATTAATTAATCAAAAAACCCAGACAGAGCTTTAATTCATTTGAAAGCTTGACTCTTAGTCTTGTCCATCCAAATTGGAAGTCCCAAAAACCAGTTTTATTTGTTATCTATCGTCCACCTGGTCGTTACTGTGAGTTTCTCTGTGAATTTTCAGACCTTTTGTCTGATTTAGTGCTTGGCTCAGATAAGATAATTATAGTGGCCGATTTTAACATCCACACAGATGCTGAGAATGACAGCCTCAACACTGCATTTAATCTATTATTAGACTCAATTGGCTTTGCTCAAAATGTAAATGAGTCCATCCACCACTTTAATCATATCTTAGATCTTGTTCTGACTTATGGTATGGAAATTGACAGTCAGAGCTCTATTGAGCCGCGTATTCCTTTAACTTTAACTAGTAATGACTTCATGACTTTCTTTGCTAATAAAATTTTAACTATTAGAGAAAAAATTACTCATAACCATCCCAAAGACGTATCGTTATCTTTGGCTGCTTTTAGTGATGCCGGTATTTGGACTCTTTCTCTCCGATTGTTCTGAGTTATTTTCATTAGTTACTTCCTCCAAACCATCAACATGTCTATTAGACCCCATTCCTACCAGGCTGCTCAAGGAAACTCTACCATTAATTAATGCTTCGATCTTAAAAATGATCAATTTATCTTTATTAGTTGGCTATGTACCACAGGCTTTTAAGGTGGCAGTAATTAAACCATTACTTAAAAAGCCATCACTTGACCCAGCTATCTTAGCTAATTATAGGCCAATCTCCAACCTTACTTTTCTCTCAAAAATTCTTGAAAGGGTAGTTGTAAAACAGCTAACTGATCATCTGCAGAGGAATGGTCTATTTGAAGAGTTTCAGTCAGGTTTTAGAATTCTAGGGTTTGTAAGAGTAGAATGGGAGGCAGAGCCTTCAGCTTTCAGGCTCCTCTCCTGTGGAACCAGCTCCCAATTCAGATCAGGGAGACAGACACCCTCTCTACTTTTAAGATTAGGCTTAAAACTTTCCTTTTTGCTAAAGCTTATAGTTAGGGCTGGATCAGGTGACCCTGAACCATCCCTTAGTTATGCTGCTATAGACTTGGACCTCCACATCCAGCATGTTCACCTCCAAGATCGTCTGAGACTAGCCACTCGGACAGCTGCTGAAACAATCGGTTTGCATAACCAAAGAATTTCTGCACAAACTGTCAGAAACCGTCTCAGGGAAGCTCATCTGCATGCTCGTCCTCATCGGGGTCTCGACCTTATTCCAGTTCGTCGTCGTAACCGACTTGAGTGGGCAAATGCTCACATTCACTGGTGTTTGGCACGTTGGAGAGGTGTTCTCTTCACGGATGAATCCCGGTTCACACTGTTCAGAGCAGATGGCAGACAGCGTGTGTGGCATCGTGTGGGTGAGCAGTTTTCTGATGTCAATGTTGTGGATCAAGTGGCCCATGGTGGCGGTGGGGTTATGGTATGGGCAGGCGTCTGTTATGGGGGTCCGTTGGGGTTTTTCCGTAGTTGTTGTATGGCTTTGCCTTACAATATAAAGCGCCTTGGGGCAACTGTTTGTTGTGATTTGGCGCTATATAAATAAAATTGATTTGATTTATGGACAAAGAACACAGGTGCATTTTATTGATGGCATTTTGAATGCACAGAGATACCGTGACGAGATCCTGAGGCACATTGTTGTGCCATACATCCAAGAACATCACCTCATGTTGCAGCAGGATAATGCATGGCCCCATGTTGCAAGGATCTGTACACAGTTCTTGGAAGCTGAAAATGTCCCAGTTCTTGCATGTCCGGCATACTCCCGGACATGTCACCCATTGAGCATGTTTGGGATGCTCTGGACCGGCGTATACGACAGCGTGTACCAGTTCCTGCCAATATCCAGCAACTTTGCACAGCCATTGAAGAGGAGTGGACCAACATTCCACAGGCCACAATTGACAACCTTATCAACTCTATGCGAAGGAGATGTGTTGCACTGCATGAGGCAAATGGTGGTCACACCAGATACTGACTGGTATCCCCCCCCCAATAAAACAAAACTGCACCTTTCAGAGTGGCCTTTTATTGTGGACAGTCTAAGGCACACCTGTGCACTAATCATGGTGTCTAATCAGCATCTTGATATGGCACACCTGTGAGGTGTGAGATTATCTCAGCAAAGGAGAAGTGCTCACTATCACAGATTTAGACTGGTTTGTGAACAATATTTGAGGGAAATGGTGATATTGTGTATGTGGAAAAAGTTTTAGATCTTTGAGTTCATATACAAAATGGGAGTAAAACCAAAAGTGTTGCATTTATATTTTTGAGTGCATTTGAGCGGCCAAAAAACGTAGCCCTCTAACACTGAGGAATATTTTGAGTTGAGATATTATGATAACCTTGATGTAATTGCTTGCCAAATAAATTCTCGTTTGAAGAATGTCCAGGTCAGCATAAAATATAAGGACATTAAAAAAAAATTCCAGTGGGCTGGGGATGGGAGCTATTACTTCTGTTTTCAACCGCCGATGGCCTATATGCTGGGCTTACGGCCGAATGAATGGCTCAGGTGCGGACCGGGACCCATGAACTCACCCCACCACCCGGATATTATAGCTTGGGACTCCGACGAGGGCGGTCGCATCTCCTCCTTTCTCCCTTATCGCTGTTCTCTGCTTTAACCTTCAAGTCCCTACTTCACAAGACTGTGAATTCCTCAAATTATATTGGATTCTGGATCTATTGGACTGCTATTGGATTAACCATGGAATTGATCAGCTGGTCTCTGATCGCTATTGACACCATTTTTTCTACAAGAAGGTCAGGACCGGGGGATTCTACCTGCCCAGATGGAACGTATCCTGCGGGCTATGTTCTCGACTCCTGGAGTTCCTGGCGTGTGGCATGCTTGGCTCCTTTCTCCGCTGAGGACATCAAGGATTTATTCGTTTTTGGTCTCATGGTAACAGGGCTGGTACTTTTTGGCTTATGTGCTGCCCTGATCTACCGGAAAATTGGCAAGATGGCGGCATCAAGAACCACGGCCCCTCGCTTGTCTGTCATGATTAACGAAGTTGGCAAGGCAGTGCATTCTCAGACAGCGATGACTCTTGACACAAATTGGATGACATCTTGGAGCAGATGCGTGCCTTGCAGTTGAAGTTAAAGATTTCAGAGGCCAGTGAATATTCTTAATTCATAATTGGGAATATTCTTAATTCATAACTGGGATTTGGTTGTTCAAGTGGACCTGTTAAAAAAGTGTTTTTTTCACTGCTCAAACCATAACATTATAGGCTTATCAAGCCTGAAGGTCAAATTGCCTGACTGTTTTCCTCCAGAGGAATTTCTTCGGCTTGGGGATCATTTGGCTGTTTCTTATCTCAACTCACAAAGACAATAAACTGCTTTTCACAGGACTGAAGCATGCTCTATTTCCTCCCCCCACCCCCCTCCTATCCCCCATCAACACTCCCCACTCCGGCGCCTGCTCACGTCACTCCTTTCCCCTTCTGCGGGGGTGGTGCAGTTTTAGCTGCAGCCCCCGTTACTCCCCCCAAGCTGGCGGTGGCGCATCTCAGGTTGCTACGTGGCCTTCACCCACTTGCCTCAATTTGGATAACGGACTTCTTCAAACAATGTCAAATGTGTATGTGCTGTCTTTAATTCTGATGTGTGCCATTATTACGGTAAACAAGTAATAATTGTGGACTAATTGCTGTCTGAGGTAACTGGAGTGTAAACATAATTTCTCCACTGTGACATCAATAAAGTACATCTCATCTCATATAAAAGCAGGCATGTATCATCTCTTTTGTTACACAGACATTGTCCAGCACAGAGCAGTTGGTAACACATTCGCACCTCTTCTCCGCACTTTTGAAATTCAAACCTGCTTGGGTAAAATAATCACAAAGAAATTATTACTGCTGTACACAAAACTGGGAAATTGTTTGAGTTTTTGATTTCTTTTGTTTTCTTTTGTTTGGTTTTGTTTTATGAGCGATTCTTTTGTTAAGTTTGTGTGTGTGCGCATGCCAAAAAAAAAAAAATCATTCATTCATTCAACCTCCACTGCTGAAGCCCTGATCTGAGTTCTGGTGGAGGAACAGCGGGACCAAGTGCCGAACTCACAGAGGAACTTTTTTTCAGCCACACTAGGAATTAAAGTATTTTTCAGATGTTGTGTTCCAAACTCAAGAGGCTTTGTGTGGATTATTTTTCTTCAGGATCGTATGATGATAAATTCCACTGAAACAGGTAAGACTTTTTATTGACTGTGTGTGAATTTACTCCACATGATGGACAGCGGCTTTCAGCCAATTAATGGAGAGCATTGACAAATGTATTTCAACTTATGAGTAAATTACATGAAAGCCTGTAATAAATTTATAAATTAGCCACATCATTGTTAAAGCCACAGTGTTCAAAATGTATGAAAAAGTAGCGGCTTATAGTCCGGAAATTTTAGAGCATGTGGGTGAAAATCCCACATTGAGAAGTTGACATCACGCTGCTGTAAAGCGGTATTGAGTCATGAAGTATCTGAGACGTTTTATGATTACAAGTATGAGTAAATGAATACGGGATTGATGCATCCCTACTTTTTCGGCTGTGCCTGACTGGGTTTCCTCTTCTTTCTTTTATCATGGTGTCATTGTGAACCTTTCTTAGTCTAACCCCTCATCTGAGATCAGTTTGCCATGAGAGACCCTACCAGGAGCATGAAGGCTCCAGACAACAAAGCTCTCAGGTTCAAAGGATCACACAAACCTCTCCACCACGATAAGGTGATGGTTCCCAGAGAGGAAGACCTATTCAGTGACTGAGAAATGTTCATGTTTCCATCCCCTGACTTGTTTGAAGAAAACTGGCAATAAAACATTTTATTTACAGGTATTATACCAAAGGGGCTCATTACGTATGCAAGCCATCATCTTGGCTTTTATGTTTTGAATTCATTTATATCAAATTGCAGAGATCTTCTTTGAGTTTGAATTTAAGATAATTTCAGAAATTATTATAATGACAAGCCTGATTGCCTTGGCATGAACAAATGGCTAAACAAATTAAAATGCATGAAATACCAAAGGGTCAAATACTTTTGCAAGCCACTGTAATACCCTGACACACTAAAACATGAATGAGCCCGAATGCCATACGAATGAAGATTTGAACGACAGTCGTGCAAATTTGACTTGCACTCTAACGCTTCATACAGCATTCTTATAACATTTGGCACGCTGCGACAAGAGCACATGCACTCTACATTGTTGTTATGCTCATGTTGGAAAACATTTGAACGGTGGTGGAGCTGCAGTCAGACCCCATTCTGACTGCAGTCATAATATTAGTACAGTAATTCGTACGGAACCTGCACTCTGGGTAGTCAACCTGGATTCAGGAGCTGCTGCTCTCCGAATGTGCGCGAATCATTCGAGCTGGCTTTGAACCACATTCTAGGTATCCGAACTGCAGTCGTACACAGCTGTACGAATGTCTGTCCCATATGAATGCAGCTCAAATTCTGTTGATCCAATTCAGGTGATTTGTATGGTGTAGAGACGCTGAATAGTCCCTGATTATTTATGGTGAATCTGGATTTTTTTGAGCCCTCAGCAGGTGATCAGTAAGAAACACCCCAATGTCTTTGGTCAGATCCTTGGATTCTCTCACTTACATTGTAAGCACTGTTGCCAAAAATGGCTGGTTAGGCTGATGTTGGTGAGGATTGCTGTGAATTGCAGCCCCGCTCGTGTTGAGCGCCAGATTATAGCAAAATGGTTGAGTTACAGTAGGGGAGAGAGTGCCCAGTGACGGTGAGTGAAAGACCCAAATGTCCACAAGAGGGGGCCTTTTCCACAGTCATCCCAGATTTCCCAGCAAGTAGTTGACAATGTCGGCAGTCTGCGACCTAGAAATTCTAACTCTGGATATACCACTGGCAGGAGGGTGGCATCTGGGTGGCCATTGAACAGGGAATTGGGTGTTATTGGATCAGGATCTGCAATGTCAGTAAATGTGTAGCCCAAAGGTTTAAAATTGAGAATGCCTTCAACCTTGATTAGGAGCGTTCTCAGTACCTCCTCTGTCACAAGCTGAGCCCCAAGAGTGACTCGTAAGACTTGCTTGATGGAATGGATATCTCCTTCCTAGCTCTGGGGAGCATTCGGTGGGTTGTACTTCCAGTTGATGTGTTGGGATGCGAGCAGTGTTTGGAAGTGTGGCTGAAGAACAGCAAAGTCTTCTCATAGTTCTCATTCACTTCCCTTAAAGTTGACTGTCTGATCGGAAAGCAGTTTGAATGGTTTGCCTCTCCTGGCTGTGAAATGCCTGAGAGCCATTAGGAAGGCGTCAGTGTCAAGGCTGGAGAGGAGGTCTGTGCATAGCACATGTAGTCATGCATTTGAAGAGTGTTTCTCAGTCCTCCGACCAATTCTGATGGTGTATGGGCTGAAGCAATCTACGGCAGTGGAATAGAAGGCTGGCTTGTACAGGTGTAACCTCGCGAGGGGTAAGTTGGGTACCTGTGGTTTGCTGTGCCACTTCAGGAATTCAAGGCAGTTACGCTAGTATGGCCAGCGTATGGCCTCTTGCCCACAAGGATCCAATAACGGCGTCGAAGCTCAGCAAACACTTGTTCAGGCCCAGAATGGAATAACTTTGCATCCAAGTCCTGCATGATCAACTTAGTGATCGGATGTTGGGCACCAAGGACAACATGATGAAAGGTATCTGGACTGAGTTGATTAATGTGCCGAAGGCAACCTCCTGCCTGGATGAGATTATCCTTTTTGTCGACTTCTGGGGCCAGAGTGAGAATGCTGTTGGTTTTAGGAACTGGCTTTCCAGCTTTCAAGACATTGAACTCAGTGGGGGAAACAATCAAGCTGGATCTGTCACAAGAGTAAGGTTTGGGCTTGATGATAGTCTTCCGCTGTCAACTTACACCTGGCTGCCCCATGTAAGAATGGTGCAGTAGCACTTTTGAGATCCTCGCAGGTAAATGGCCTGAGTGATGTCTGGTACAGAGTGTATGGGAGGTACACCTCTGAGGCCAAAAAAGATAGGCTTCCTCAATTCTTCAAACGGTTCTGCTGTGTGAAGTGGAACTCTTTGTGGCCACCGAGTTGAACTTTGAAACAGGAAGGGCGGGCCACTACTCCAGCTGCTATGTTAGTGAGGAAAGTGGCTTTCCCTGCATAATGTTGTCTGCTGGATTAACAGCAGACTCCACATAGCACCAGGTGGCATCATCTGTAAGATCCTGGATCTCTGCGAGTCTGGTGCCCACAAACACTTTGAAGCCGCATGATTCTGAATTCAACCAGGCTATGACAGTGATAGAATCAGTCCACAACACTGTCTGCTGGATGGAAAGGGTTAGCTCTGTGTTAAAGATTCTAGCCATTTGAGCCCCTGTCAAAGCAGCACAACATTCCAGATGCAGGATGGACTGTTGCTTCTTTGGAGCTACTCATGACCTTGCAGTGAGGAAGACTACTGCCACCTCACCACTACAACTGACAGTCTGGAGATATGCCACAGTGCCATATGCTTGCTCAGAGGCATTGCAGAACATGTGGATTTCACCATGGCTGGTACAGCAATCCAGTTCAGGGTTGGTGTAGCATCTTGGCAGGGTGATGCTTTGTTGATTAGGTAGATTGTCTTCCCATTGTCTCCAAGCATGAAGCAAAGTCTCTGGCAGAGCAGGATCATCCCACGCTTTTCTTGTCCCACAGACATCGCGCTAGGACTTTGGCTGTCGTAATGTATGGGACAAGAAATCCGAGGGGGTCATACTGACTGGCTGACACTTTATAAATAGAATGCATGGTGATCTTATTTGGTTGGGGAATGTGAGTCTTGTAGGACAAGGTGTCCACCAAGGGCCTCCAGTGGCAAATGCTGTGGGAGAGTAACAACATGATGAGCCGAAAAAAAAAAAAAAATGGTCACGTGACTTGTGGTGACCAGAGTGCAAAACGCTGGTCTACCTGGCCATGAGATACCCATTTCTCAACACTATCTGCCTCAGCCTGTGGGAAGCTGATAGTGTCAGGGTAGTTACTTGCCCATTGCCTCACCTCAAAACCACCTTGGGCCAGAAGTGTCAGTGGTTGGTTCACTAATGCTGTGGCATCCTCCACTGTAGCCACAATCTGGAGACAGTTGTCAATGTGGAAACATTTCAACACAACGTCCATGGCAGCATCTCCTGGTTGAGTGTGATCAAGGATATGTTTCTGGAGTGCATATATAACACAGAAGGTGCTGCTAGTTGTACCAAATGGTAGCACTCTCCACTCAAATCAAATCAATTTTATTTATATAGCGCCAAATCACAACAAACAGTCGTCCCAAGGTGCTTTATATTGTAAGGCAAAAGCCATACAATAATTACAGAAAAACCCCAACAGTCAAAATGACCCCCTATGAGCAAGCACATGGCAACAGTGGGAAGGAAAACTCCCTTTTAACAGGAAGAAACCTCCAGCAGAACCAGCCTCAGGGAGGGGCAGTCTTCTGCTGGGACTGGTTGGGGCTGAGGGGAGAGAATCAGCAAAAAGACATGCTGTGGAAGAGAGCAGAGATCAATCACCAATGATTAAATGCAGAGTGGTGCATACAGAGCAAAAAGAGAAAGAAACACTCAGTGCATCATGGGAACCCCCCAGCAGTCTAAGTCTATAGCAGTATAACTAAGGGAAGAAGATTCCCCATTTACATGAACAAATTGTAATCTATTAGACAAATATGATTCAAACCACCGCAGCGCAGTGCCTTTAATACCTATGGCATGCTCTAATCTCTGTAATAAAATTTTATGGTCAACAGTATCAAAAGCAGCACTGAGGTCTAACAGAACAAGCACAGAGATGAGTCCACTGTCCGAGGCCATAAGAAGATCATTTGTAACCTTCACTAATGCTGTTTCTGTACTATGATGAATTCTAAAACCTGACTGAAACTCTTCAAATAGACCATTCCTCTGCAGATGATCAGTTAGCTGTTTTACAACTACCCTTTCAAGAATTTTTGAGAGAAAAGGAAGGTTGGAGATTGGCCTATAATTAGCTAAGATAGCTGGGTCAAGTGATGGCTTTTTAAGTAATGGTTTAATTACTGCCACCTTAAAAGCCTGTGGTACATAGCCAACTAACAAAGATAGATTGATCATATTTAAGATCGAAGCATTAAATAATGGTAGGGCTTCCTTGAGCAGCCTGGTAGGAATGGGGTCTAATAAACATGATGATGGTTTGGATGAAGTAACTAATGAAAATAACTCAGACAGAACAATCGGAGAGAAAGAGTCTAACCAAATACCGGCATCACTGAAAGCAGCCAAAGATAACGATACGTCTTTGGGATGGTTATGAGTAATTTTTTCTCTAATAGTTAAAATTTTGTTAGCAAAGAAAGTCATGAACTCATTACTAGTTAAAGTTAATGGAATACTCAGCTCAATAGAGCTCTGACTCTTTGTCAGCCTGGCTACAGTGCTGAAAAGAAACCTGGGGTTGTTCTTATTTTCTTCAATTAGTGATGAGTAGAAAGATGTCCTAGCTTTACGGAGGGCTTTTTTATAGAGCAACAGACTCTTTTTCCAGGCTAAGTGAAGATCTTCTAAATTAGTGAGACGCCATTTCCTCTCCAACTTACGGGTTATCTGCTTTAAGCTACGAGTTTGTGAGTTATACCACGGAGTCAGGCACTTCTGATTTAAAGCTCTCTTTTTCAGAGGAGCTACAGCATCCAAAGTTGTCTTCAATGAGGATGTAAAACTATTGACGAGATACTCTCTTACTTACAGAGTTTAGGTAGCTACTCTGCACTGTGTTGGTATATGGCATTAGAGAACATAAAGAAGGAATCATATCCTTAAACCTAGTTACAGCGCTTTCTGAAAGACTTCTAGTGTAATGAAACTTATTCCCTACTGCTGGGTAGTCCATCAGAGTAAATGTAAATGTTATTAAAAAATGATCAGACAGAAGGGAGTTTTCAGGGAATACTGTTAAGTCTTCTATTTCCATACCATAAGTCAGAACAAGATCTAAGATATGATTAAAGTGGTGGGTGGACTCATTTACTTTTTGAGCAAAGCCAATAGAGTCTAATAATAGATTAAATGCAGTGTTAAGACTGTCATTCTCAGCATCTGTGTGGATGTTAAAATCGCCCACTATAATTATCTTATCTGAGCTAAGCACTAAGTCAGACAAAAGGTCTGAAAATTCACAGAGAAACTCACAGTAACGACCAGGTGGACGATAGATAATAACAAATAAAACTGGTTTTTGGGACTTCCAATTTGGATGGACAAGACTAAGAGACAAGCTTTCAAATGAATTAAAGCTCTGTCTGGGTTTTTGATTAATTAATAAGCTGGAATGGAAGATTGCTGCTAATCCACCGCCCCGGCCCGTGCTACGAGCATTCTGACAGTTAGTGTGACTCGGGGGTGTTGACTCATTTAAACTAACATATTCATCCTGCTGTAACCAGGTTTCTGTTAGGCAGAATAAATCAATATGTTGATCAATTATTATATCATTTACCAACAGGGACTTAGAGGAGAGAGACCTAATGTTTAATAGACCACATTTAACTGTTTTAGTCTGTGGTGCAGTTGAAGGTGCTATATTATTTTTTCTTTTTGAATTTTTATGCTTAAATAGATTTTTGCTGGTTATTGGTAGTCTGGGAGCAGGCACCGTCTCTACGGGGATGGGGTAATGAGGGGATGGCAGGGGGAGAGAAGCTGCAGAGAGGTGTGTAAGACTACAACTCTGCTTCCTGGTCCCAACCCTGGATAGTCACGGTTTGGAGGATTTAAGAAAATTAGCCAGATTTCTAGAAATGAGAGCTGCTCCATCCAAAGTGGGATGGATGCCGTCTCTCCTAACAAGACCAGGTTTTCCCCAGAAGCTTTGCCAATTATCTATGAAGCCCACCTCATTTTTTGGACACCACTCAGACAGCCGTAATTCAAGGAGAACATGCGGCTAAACATGTCACTCCCGGTCTGATTGGGGAGGGGCCCAGAGAAAACTACAGAGTCCGACATTGTTTTTGCAAAGTTACACACCGATTTAATGTTAATTTTAGTGACCTCCGATTGGCGTAACCGGGTGTCATTACTGCCGACGTGAATTTCTCGGCGTCACTGTGTTCCAGGTCCCCTCCACCCAGCACGTCAAGAGGAAGTCACGCATCTCTGCCAAAAAGCAAATAAGCAAATAGCCTGTCGAGGAATGGACATGGCTATTGTATGCCAACACAAGTTCTGGTAGGTACTTTGGCCAGTCTCTTTTCTGTTCAGGTGGCAGTGCCCGCAGCATTTCATGCATTGTGCGATTGAAACGCTCACATTGTGCATTTGCTTGCGGATGGTACAGGCTGGTGCGACTCTTGGAGATCTTGTAGACACGACACAACTCTGATTACACTAGCTTCAAAACTGCGCCCTTGATCAGAGTGTAGCCTAGACGGGCAGCCATAATACACAAACCAGTGCCTCAACAATGCTTCTGCCGTGGTTCTCGCAGTTTGATCTTTTGTGGGTACCGCAATGGTGAACCTGGTGAACATGTCAGTAAGCACCAGAATATTCTCATACCCTCCCTTACAGTTTTTGAGGAGAGTATAGTCCATTGCCATAACTTCCAAAGGCACAGACACATTTGTGCAGGTCATGGGTCACGCGATTTTGGAAAAACATCTCTAGCAAGTGCACAACGTCTGCATTGCTTTACCCAATGCTGGACATCTTTATACATCGTAGGCCAGTAATAACTTCACCTCATCATCTCGAGCGTGCTCCTCTCGCCAAAATGGCCTTTGTGATCATGTTGGGTTTCAAACACGTTTACACAGGGATTCTGGCACAACCAGTTGCCAGATTTCTTCACCATCCCTGGGATCCCATATGCAGCGAAATAAGGCTCCTTGTCGGACCCTCAGCCGGTCCCATTGATAAACCAGCTTCCTCAACACTGGCCCCATGCTTCGCACCTGCTCTCCTACTGGCTTAGCATTTGCTTTAACAGCACACAAGACAGGGCCAATGTTGGGGTCAGCCCTTTGGAGTTGTTGGATTTCACTCCATTCGTACCCGAACACTGTCCCTTCATAGCCGCTTGTACTGCGACACATTCTTCCTGTCTCTCAACCGCTGCCTCTTGGGCAGGCCACAAACAAGCTCGAAGATCTTCGGGTGTCATCTTCAAGAAGTCTTTCTCAGTATCCTCTATTTCAGGTTCCTCTACTGTTGGGAGCCGCGAGAGAACATCTGCATTGGTATTTTGCCTCCCTGGCTTGTACTGCACTTCAAAGTCATACTCAGCCAATTGAGCAACCCACCTTTGCTCAACTGCACCAAAATTAGCAGTTTCCAGGTAGCGTAGGGGGGTTGTGGTCTGAGATGACAACAAATTTGGAGTAGAGCAGGTTATCACAGAACTTTTCAGTCACCGTCCATTTGAGCATCAGAATCTCCAGCTTGAATGCAGAGTAGTTCTTGTCATTTCTTTCTGTTTTCCGCAAACCCCGGCTAGCAAATGCTACAACACGCTCTACTTCTTCCTGCTTTTGGCTGAGGACTGCACCAAGACCATGTCGGCTCCCGTCCGTGGTGTGTATGAAAGGAAGTTTAAAGTTTGGGTATGCCAGGTTTGGGGGCATCATCAGGTACTCCCTCAACCTGTCAAATGCATCTTGACGCTGTTCAGTCCAGACAAAAGTACTGTAGCGCAAGCCTCTCTTATTTGTTTTGCCCAAGAGCGCATGCAGCGCTCCTGCCAGACATGCAAAACTAGGGACAAAGCTCCTGTAATAACCCATGAACCCTAACACCTGCCTAACCTCTGTCACGTTTTTGGGGACAGGCCAGTTCTCCAAGACCTTGACCTTCTCCATGTCGACCTGGATACCTGCAGCAGAAATAATATATAAGAATATAATAAGAATGGTCCAGAAATTTGACCTCAGGCTTCAACAAAAAGCACTTTTTGGGCTTCAATTTCAGCCCATGCCCCTTAAGACTGCTAAACACCAAATCCAACTTCTCACAATGACTTTCAAAGTCAGCTGAGAAAACGATAATGTCGTCAAGATAGATAAGTAGAACATCAAAGGCAAAAATCACCCAGCACAACCTCCATAAGACGTTGGAATGTTGCGGGTGCATTGCATAACCCGAATGGCATGCGGGTCCACTGAAATAAGCCAAACGGTGTCGTGACTGCTGTCTTTTCTTGGTCCCATTCCTCTACCGTGACCTGAAAGTACCCAGCTGTAAGAGCAAGAGTTGAAAAGAGCTGGGCACCACCCAGAGCATCAAGTGACTCATCCACCCTAGGAAGTGGGTACGCATCTTTCCAGGTCATGCTGTTGAGCCTGCGATAATCACAGCAAAAGCACACTGACCCATCTTTCTTGATTACAATAATGGCAGGCGAAGCCCAGGGGCTTGAACGATCCTTGAGGACTCCCTGTGCTACCAAGTCCTGAACATGCTTTTTGAATTCTTGGAAGACATGAGGTGGGACCCTCCTGTGCCTCTGTTTAATAGGATGTGAATCTCCGGTCTGAATACCATGAGTCACAGTAGTGGTGTAACCGTAGTCTGAATCATTCTGGGAGAATACTGCTCGGTGTTTCTCAAGCAGTTCATTCAGCCTACACGCCTATGATGGAGTGAGCCCCTGAAGGCTAGCTTGCACAGGAATAGGGAGTGCTGCATCCCTGTCGGTTGTTGGCGAGCTGTCTCCTTCAATGGCTCTCACATGCAGCACTCCCTCCTCCTCCTCCTCAAATGACACAAGTTCCTTGGTTACAACCTCCTGTGGTCTACATAGCTTTGCAACACGTGCTCTTGGAGGAAGGGTGATCATCCTCTCACTGGAATTGAGTAGCCACTCCAGACCCTTGAAATGCTTCTTATGGAGCCCCTCCTTAGTTGCCCTGGCTGTGTGTTTGGGGTCATTGTCATGCTGGAAGACCCAGCCATGACCGATCTTCAATGCTCTTACTGAGAGAAGGAGGTTGTTTGCCAAAATCTTGCGATACAGGACCTCACTCATCCGCCCTTCAATATGCTGCAGTCGTCCTGTCCCCTTTGCAGAAGAGCACCCCCAGAGTATGATGTTTCCACCCCCATGCTTCATGGTTGGGATGGTTTTCTTGGGGTTGTTCTTATCCTCTAAACATGGTAAGTGGAGTTGATCCCAAAAAGCTCTATTCTGGTGTCATTTGCCCACATGACCTTCTCCCATGCCTCCTCTGGATCATCCAGATGGTCACTGGTGAACTTCAAATGGGCCTGGACGTGTTCTGGCTTGAGCAGGGGGACCTTGCTGCCCTGCAGGATTTTAAACCATGACAGCATCATGTGTCACTAATGTAATCTTTGTGACTGTGGTCCCAGCTCTCTTCAGGTCATTGACCAGGTCCTCCTGTGTAGTTCTGAGCTTTCTCAGAATCATCCTTAACCCACAAAGTGAGATCTTGCATGGAATCCCAGACCGAGGGAGATTGACAGTCATCTTGTGTTTCTTCCACTTTCTAATAAATAATCATAACAGTTGTTGTCTTCTACCAAGCTGCTTGCCTGTTGTCCTGTAGTCCATCCCAACCTTGTGCAGTTCTACAGTTTTGTCCCTGGTGTCCTTAGACAGCTCTTTGGTCTTGGCTATGGTGGACAGGTTGGAGTGTGATTCATGGACCCCAGGAAGAGTAGCTGATGCAGTTATACTGCAGATGCTAATGGGGATCCAAATAAATAAACAGGTGTCTTTCATACAGGTAACAAGTTCAAACAGGTGCAATTAATACAGGTAAAGAGTGCAGAATAAGAGGGCTTCTTAAAGAAAAATTAACAGGTCTGTGTAAGCCAGAATTCTTGCTGGTTGGTAGGGGTTCAAATACTTATTTGCAGCAGTAACATACAAATAAATTATAAAAAAAAAATCATACATTGTGATTTCCGGATTTTTTTTTTTTTTTAAGATTATGTCTCTCACAGTGGACATACACCTACGATGAAAATTTCAGACCCCTCCATGATTTCTAAGTGGGAGAACTTGCAAAATCGCAGGGTATTCAAATACTTATTTTCCTCACTGTATGTTACCCCGTAGCATAACTAAGCATGATAAATGTTGCAAACTATTCCTTTTTGAAACCCTGTTAACTCAACCAATAATTTGCATCACCTTTGAACAAAATTGGAGCAACTCTAACTTTTGACCCCTGTACAAACTGAAACTGTTTTTACCCCATAACTCTATAGAATTCAGTCATAGACAGTCCAAACTATACCTTTTTTGGAATCTTTACAATCAGACAAATAATAATACAATAACATGCTTTTGGAGGGTGGTATGCATTTCACAGGCCCGATATCCACGCCCAGTTGCAAATATCTGTCATTGTGGGCGACAGCATGGATGGAAATTCTGAAAATCCACCTCTAAGATTTATGAAAGAGAATTACAGAAGAAAAAATGTTGAGAAAATTTTCAATCGTGGCTGGTATATTCCACGAGCACAGACTCAGTGTTCTGTTTCCCTTGCACTGTTTTTGGGAAGTGTAAAGTTTTTGGGGGATTTTGCAGTTACTACACAATTTGCACTTTCTTAACATGTTGGTTATTATGGGATGGCAGTGGGATTTTTGCAAATATTCAAAGAAATATTTTATTGATATAAAGTGTGAGTTTAAACAGTGTGTCTATGCTGTGGTTCATGTAGGCTTTGGGTGGACGGGCATGGCAGTGAGGCATTGGGGGGGTTCCACGTCCATTTTGCTTGGGGTCCCCAAATGCCTTGAAACAGCCCTGATTCTGCTTTAAAGATAGTCTGTACAAGCAAATCCTTACATTTTTAAATTGAAAAGACATTTATTACTGTATTATTATGTAAAGACAAAACTCAAGTGATTTTTCTTCAGTGAGGGAGCTGCTTTAGTCATCTAATGACAATATCTATACTATAATAGCCAAGTGGCTTCTGTGTGTGTGCATGTGTATGGCTTTGATCACGCCAAAACTGGGGAGAGATGACATTTGCCCTTTGGTATGCTTATGTATTTTGAGTCAAGGATGGACGCTGCGATACAACAAATATTTTTAGAGAAATTAGCAATTACAGCTAACCAATAGACAATGGACATTGTGCTGGAATGCACCAAGGGACTCAGACATGGGTAATCACAATCTGTAATCATACTTGGTTATAATAATTACATTTTTTTTCATGTAATCTTGGTAAGGTTGGTAAGATTAGACCTTACTTGTGTGAAGCAACTTCAGGCAGCTTTGTTGTGATTTGGCGCTATATATGAGCAGGGGGACCTTGCTCATATACTGGTGGTTGGCTCTCACTGCGGTATTGTATCACTTCCTGTTCCGGAGCACAGCGGTGTTTTTCTGTATCTGTTAGCTGTTTAATCTGCGCAGTTAGATTGATCTAGTTATCTAGATTACGATTTGTTTCCCAGTGTAATCTTTACGTGCCTTAACTAAAGCACTCCTTCTGCTGAATCACCTCTAAATTATTTACACATTATTCACTTTGCGTGTTTTTAGGAATCCGCTAGCTTAGCATAGCTACTAGCTCTTAGCCGATTTAGCATGGCGGCTTCTCCTGTCTCTCCCGCACTTTTCTGCTCTGGGTGTGAAATGTTTAGTTATTCCTCGGCCTCCTTTAGCAGTAATGGTACTTGTAATAAGTGTAGCTTATTCGTAGCTTTGGAGGCCAGGCTGGGCGAATTGGAGACTCGGCTCCGCACCGTGGAAAATTCTACAGCTAGCCAGGCCCCTGAAG